>NW_027280751.1:97500-369901 GCF_046629955.1 Centroberyx affinis
ACTGTAGATATAGATATAGATATAGAGATATACTCAATCAAAAGACGTAGTAAAACAATGTGTTAACCATGTAGTCAGTCAGTATTTCAAAGATCCGCTGGGTGGCTGTTGAGGTTAAGAACTGCCTCCAGAGCAGTTTTGGTTCTGGCTGTAAGGATGGTTAGAAGGCCACATGAACATCGAATACAGATTTTGAATAAATAAGTTGGTGCCAGGCCATTGAGAGATTTAAAAACCCATAAAAAGAATTGATAAAAACAATGCAGTGATTAGTGCCTTTTGAAATGCTCAAAAATGGTCATCTGTGTTCTTGAGTCAACTTTGTCATTGACTCAGTTATGAACAAACCGGTTCTACCAGACCTGACACTCCCCTGGACGAGCTGCTTTCACAGAACAATGACACAGCACAACTCATTTACTGTAAACAGGCCAGGATCCTCTTCTCTGAGAATTAATGTGGATCAAGAGCTTTAATTAAACACGATAGTAAAAAAATTATGAGTATAGTTGTTTTAAGTTGGAATGGAAAAATAAATAGAATGAAGTGTACAGATAACAAGGTCGCATAAATGTAAATGTAATCCCTAAATGCTTCATCGTTTTGTATATTTTACACAATATACAGTAGCAGCATATAGTATATTACCATTTTGACTGATTGTGCTGAGCATAAACTGCAAATGAATCTACCTAACAGATGCACATTATGCTGCCTTCAGGTGCTTTTGGGAATAACAGAATCACGAGTGTGCATAAACAAGTGGTAAATATGATGTTGAAAACTGGGATTTTCTATAATCCTGAAATGTGAAGTTTATGAGCAGAGAGCAAGGAAACCTTGTCAAGAAATTATGGTACAAGTGATGCAATTTTTATTCTCCCTGGGATTTACATGACCTAGAGGCAAGAGTGCAGGTTTAACCCACGGCAGTACATTCACATTCCTGTAGGTCACATTATGTGAAATCACTGTTACATTGCTATCATAGCTATCTGTCTATATGAATCTTCTAGAGATGAAGCAGAAGCAGAGGATGGAAATGAGTGTGTGGGAAGAAGTCAATATTGATTTCTTGGGGAAACAAAAATAATTGTGATGCTCAGAGAACATAACTTCCTTGATATTAAGCTTTTCAGCTATAGATACCAGGGGCCAGATGTATAAAACTGTAGATTCAAGACAAAAAAATTGTGTATGCTCAAAAGCAGAAATATGCATATGCCGTCTTTGCATCAGATTTATAATGCCCTGCGTCCGCATTGTTTCATGTAATACATCGTTATTCTTATTCCCACATTACTGTAGGATATGGTGACAACATATAAACCTATTTACTCACACTATCATTTTTTAATTTTTTTTATTTATTACAAATATATATATTAAAAAAGGACAGTAAGGCAGTTTGACGACACCTATTCTGTGGATATATTTGTTTTCTCTCTGCAGTTTGCGGGAAGGTCAGAATTGAGCTAGCTTCGTGAATTTGAATGTTGAATGTTGGTTAAGTAAACAGTTCTAAACAAAGATTAGACTACTTATTTGGCACTTGACCGCCATGGAAACCATTATATAAACTACTCACCAAGATCAAATGCAGATGGACAAGTTTGTAGTGTTTGAATGAGCCCATGAAAATAGCCTGAAAAATTACATTTAAAGGAATAGTTCACCCAAAAATGAAAATTCTGTCATCATCTCCTCCCCCTCATGCCAGTTGAAACTCAGGTGAAGTTTGTCCATATAACACACAGGGAGGCTGCAGCACAACTCCATAGCAGCCTTCTCCAAAACAACTGAAGTCAGTGGGGACCAGTTCTTCAGAGTTCCAAAAAGACCTACAGTATATTTACACCATCATTTAGTGCAAATCTTAACTACAGCTGATTGATTTGCAACAAATAATGGTGTATAGGTCTTTCTATTCACAGTGTGATTGTTTGGCTGTTGTTGTTTTGGAGCTCTAAAGAACAGGTCCCCATTGACTTCAGTTGTTTTGGAGAAGGCTGCTACCAAGTTGTGCTGCAGCCTCCCTGTGTGTTATATGGACTAACACATTTCACCTGAGTTTCATTTGGCACGAGGGTGAGGAGATGATGACAGAATTTTCATTTTTGGGTGAACTATTCCTTGAACACATTTGTGAACAGATTAAACAACATATCCCACTTTTAAAGCTGCACTAAGCGATTTTCTGACCACTAGAGGGTGACAGAAACCGCAGCACATTTGTCAATAAACCACAGCAAAGCTGATGGACTACGGATGCCCACAAGGACAAACCATGCATAAAGGCTAATAGCTAAGCTAAACATACCTGCTGAGAAGTGTTGCCGGTCACCAGTCTCGCTTTGCCATATTTTTTTCCTGCTGAAGGCTACATATGCCCCACAATGACAAGTGAAGAGGAAGGTAGCAAATTTACTTTTAACAACTTTACTCGCTGGCTTTATCGTTTCCGCCATTACACTATTTTTCTTCAGGGACAGTCAGTTGAAAATCACAGTAGTGGGATCTGTTGTTGAATCTGTTCATGAAGGTGTTAAATGTCAGTTTTCAGGCTATTTTCATGGAACTGGCCTCATTCAAATGAATGGGAAGTAAAAATCTGAACGTTACAAACTCGTCCAGCTGCATCCGATCTTGGTGATTAGTTTATATTCTGGTTTTCATGGCGGTCAAGTGCCATATAACCCCCATGTTAAAACTAAGTGGAATATTGCTTTAAGGCTCCAAATAAAATGCTGCCCAATTCCCTCATTGATATTATCCTTCTCTTTGCCACATCTCTATAGACACACTGCAGAGCGCGGCATACTTCAAAAGCCACGCCCACTGTGGGGGAAAACAATATCGCTAACAAACCGGCAAAAGCAGCAATCAGGAGGAAACCTTAACAGATATGGACAGCCTGACGAGGTTTTTCCTGTTTTCGATTAGACAAGTCTGTCAAAGAATTATTTCAGCACACTGCCTCCAACAGAGAGGGGAGGGTACACTGAAAAAATGAACTTAATTGGCCTCCTCCAATGTCCTTTTTCAATAAAGCTGGATAAATGATCCCACACAGTGACCTGAAGTGAAATACTTTGACATTTACCACTACTTCATTTAATCACCAGGTAAGATAATAAGTTGACTTTGAATAATTTCACTTCATATTTAAAAATCTGAAATACAGCTATGCTTTTCAGACTGTATGAGCGACGCTGACGTGACATTGGTTATTTAAGTGAATCGTTGCTAAGCAACCTATCTTATGTTAGCTAACAAGTCAGTGAGATTTCTCATTACTTTTGCACCTGGACTGACAGTCAATACAGAGCAAACTATCCTGAGACACATGAACACAACTCATCTGTTTTATAGAGAGGAACTGGCTCAGTAATGTTAGCTTAGTAGCAGCCTAATGTTAGGACAGCATGGTACCTTTTAAACACATTTTAACATTCAGGTTATTTTACAAGAATATAACTAGATAATTACTGGTAACTTACTTACCAGTGACAAAATACTGGCCACATTATAAGTGTATTTACTCTCGGGGTCCCAACGTTTCCCCCTCTTCTACCATGAGCCGCTGTCAGCTCCTCTCTCCTTACAGCCTGGATCCACATTTTTCTTCTCAACGGCTTCCTTGTTTTGCTCGGGAGCCCAAAAAACTGTAATTCACGGTTTTTAAGTTTGTCTGCTGTGAAGCCCACCACACAACAGCTTTTAGGCTGTTTAATTTGGGGAATAATGACCAGTGGTGGAATGTAACTAAGTACATTTACTCAAGTACTGTACTTAAGTACAATTTAGAGGTACTTGTACTTTACTTGAGTATTTCCATTTCATGCTACTTTATACTTCTACTCCACTACATTTCAGAGGGAAATATTGTACTTTTTACTCCATTACATTTATTTAACAGCTTTAGTTACTAGTTACTTTGCAGATTTAGGTTATTAATACAAATTATAAATCAACTAATAAATTATGATATATTTGTATAGGTTAAGCTACCCAACAGTATATAAAGTAATTAAAATTAGCTCCACCTTTACCAGCTGCAACATTAAAGTGATGAACACATTAATGCATCAATAATTATAGTCCAATAACATGATATATATGATTCTGAAATGGGCCATTCTGCATAATGATTACTTTTACTTTTGCTACTTTAAGTATATTTTGATGCTAATACTTTTGTACTTTGACTTAAGTAAGATTTTGAATTCAGGACTTTTACTTGTAACAAAGTATTTTTACACTGTGGTATTGCTACTTTTACTTAAGTCAAAGATCTGAATACTTCTTCCACCACTGATAATGACAATGAATGAATGTACATTCAGTCACACAGGGTGAATGGAAAGCGGTGCAGCGTGATGGGCGTGGCCTATTTTATGCACTGTCTCTATATCACACCCAGCTCAGCTGACTAAAGTCTGTGTACGCATGGTATGCAGCTTGCGTGGAGGTACGCACATTCTCACGGCATGTTCTTCTTCATAAACACCAATTTCTGTGTGGAAAGTGGCGTATGCATTCTTTTTGTGCATACACATTTGGCCCCAGCTCTCTGACAGTATAAAGACGAGAACTGTATGCAAATAACAAAGGAAGCGTGGTGAGAAACTATGACCTCAAACAAAACAATCAAAGGAGCTTTCAATCCAATAGCAACATGAGAGGTCAGGTGAGAATTCCTGAGCTGCTGAAGAGAGCTCAGTATCACCATGAGCAACAGATTATGTCTAAACCCAGTGAATTTCTAGAGACTACCAGCAAGAGTCGATGTGTTATTCTCAGATGCAGAGGAGATGAACACAGCCTGTGGGCAGATAGAATGGATAAGAAGCAGAGATACAGCTGAGGTAGCAGGAGGTAATGCAAATAAGAACAGACATGATCTGACCTGTTCTCATTTCTCCTGCTGGCTGACACTAATATTTCCTGTCTGTGTGAGTTTGGCAGTTAGCTTGCTTGTAAAAACATTAGTAGATAGAAAGGAGAGCGATGGCAAGCTGCAGGAAATAAAGGACTATGGCCTGACCACTAACATATGCAGAGGTGGCAGAAGTACACAAATTCCCTACTCAAGTAAAAGTGCAAATACTCATCTAAACATATACTCTGGTAGAAGCTGAAGTACCATTTCAAATCCTTTACTCAAGTCAAAGTATAAAAGTACATGGTCTTAAATTTACTTAAAGTATAAAAATAAAAGTTGTTCTCTAAAAAGTCATTTCTAATGAACTAAACTGGTTCTCTGTTCAGCGTTCCTCTGAATCCCAGATGAGAAAGTCTGCAGCTCAAATCACAAACATTAATTCTAGCATCTGAATTCATTAACGTTAATTCTCTCTCTCTTGTTGCTTCTCTCTTCTTCATGTTGCTTCTCTCTCTGTCCCTTTCCTTCCTTTGTGGTGGTGCTTTGCTGAACAAGCAGCCAATCACATCTGGCTCTTGATCAACTGCTTCCTGGATGGAAGCTGTCTGATGCACAAAAAATCAGTCATCAATCATCATAGAAAATCAGTTGATGGTTTCCTGAGAGTAACGAGTCTGTTTTGAAAATGTAGTGAGTAGAAAGCACAGATTTTTCTTTTGAAATGTAGTGAGTAAAAGTAAAAACTCTTCAGTGAAAGGAAAACTTGAGTAAAGTACAGTACAGATACTTGAAGATCTTACTTAAGTACAGTAAAGAAGTATTTTTACTTTGTTACATCCCACCTCTGAACATATGGAACATCAGACACCACCCTGCTGCTTTTGCCAGTTTTAAGTCTAAACTTAAAACAGTCACTAGCCATTATACATAAAGTGTGCTTTCAATGCATTTTTGTCCCCCATGCAATTATGGAACGGGTACTTTTGACGAAACTTGGAGGGATGATGCATTTTGGCATTCTGATTCAGTCTCCACTTAGTTTGGGGGTTATTCTGCACTTGACTTATTCTGGTTTTCATAGTGGCTAAGTGGCAAATGACCCCCATGTTAAATCTAAATGGAATATTGCTTTAAGCCTTTGGGATTATTCTGGTGTTTAAAGACTCACTGATGGGCCTGCTAGGGACACTATAACTAAAGGTCAAAATGTCAAACTTTCAAAGGCCACAACTGTGACACCACTGGTCAGATTTTGATGGAATTTAGGGGGATGCTGCATCTTTGTTGATATAATATGTGTGTATATTTAGATGGATTTCAAATTGAATTAACATTTTATTACGTTTTTCATTCATTCATTCAATTCATTCAAACCTTTATTTAAACTCGAAGAACCATTGAGGTTGCCCTCATTTACAATGATGTCGAGTTACAGACAAGTTAAAATTTAGAAAAAAAAAATAGGACAAGACATAGATGAGAATAAAGAAAATCCGTTAAAACAGTTACACATTGAGGCAGGGAGGTTTGTGATCATGGTTTTAAATTGTCCATAGGTTAGTAGAGTATTGATTTTTAGCGTGTGTTGAAGATCAAAGTTTAGCAACAGTTTTATTAAATGTGAATTTAATGAATCACTTACATGTATATATATACTGTATATACACAGTATATATTGACTGTCAAGCAGTGCAGTTTTAGAGCTTTTGAAAGAACTAAGGGCCTTTATTTCTTCTAAAAGCTCTAAAACTGCACTGCTTGACAGTCGACGTATTTGTACTATTTTGGTTTCTGACATTTCAAACACATTACGCTCCATACACAGTTGGAAAACAGCCGTCCTCAGCAAATTCTCTGATTTTGCTGCAGCCAATGTCTCCTTCTTGCTATCAGAGCTGCCATTGCTGAATGGATTTCTGATTAATACCGGCACACACACAAATACCTTTCCCACAGTAACTTTCAGTCTTCGTAAATTGTATTGGATGCGCAAATCCTCCCAATATTTTGCACACTAATATTGCAATATTGCATATTCATTAAGATAAATACGAAAAAAAAGAACAGGGCTTGTGTTTTGCTCATTTGTGTGACACAATCCTCTGCACACCCTGGTAACAGATCAGTTTCTCTACTTTTTTGCCAGAGGTAAACGTCTTTTTCGACACGCAACCCTCAGGCCTTAAGTGTACAAAACATTAGGGATGCTGGTCTATGCTGAGTGCAGTGCTTCCCACAGTTGTGTTAAGTTGGCTGGCTGTGAATGTCTACTCCAAATAGCTCGTTCCATCTCAACCCACAGATGTTAAATTGGATTGAGCTCTGGCGACTCGGCAGGCCGTTGCATTCAGCTGAATTCATTGTCATGTTGGTGGAATCATTTCTGGACAATTTCAGTATTGGGACACGGGGCATTTTCCTGCTGAAAAAAATCTATTCACAGATGGATACACTGCTTCCATGGAGGTAATGGTGTTCAGATATCCTGTGGCATTCAAACACTGAAACATGAAAACACACCCAGCACCATTACACCACCACCAGCCAGCAATACACGGATCCATCTATATGACGGATGTATGGGTTCATGTTTTTCTCCATACCCTAATCCTCTCATCAGTGTGAAACAGCAGGAACCACGATTCATCAGACCAGGCAATATTTGTCCATAACAGTCCAGTGTCCAAAGTTTTCGTCCCTTACCCCATTGCAACCACTATTTCTTTCTGTTTTGTTTGCTGAAAGAAGTGGAATTCTGTAAGGTCGCCAGCTGCCATACCCCATTTGTGTCAAGATGCAATGAGTTGTGCTTTCGTTTATGAGTCTTTTTAGGCACCAATGTTGTACCGGACTGTCAGTAGACCGACTGTAGACTGTCTGTTACTGTTGGCCGGATGTCCTTTGGGTGATGGATCATTCCAGACACACATAGGACACTGCTGAGCTTGAAAAACCCAGCAACATTGCAGTTCTTGTCAGTTTTTGACACACACACACACACACGCCTGGCACCTCCCCTCATACCCCGGCATACCAAAGACACTTGAATCTTTTTTTCTTGCCCATTTCCCTCACATACACAATCCATGCCTCAATCGTCTCAAGCCTCAAAAATCCTCCTTAAACCTGTCTCCTCTCCATCATCTACTGACTGACGTGTATTTAACAGGTGAAATGAATTAGGGATCAGACTTGGATTCACCTGATCAGTCTGTTTTGTACACTTGGTGTATGACATAATTTATAGAGAAACTAGAATTTCTTTCAGACTCCATACCCTAGTTTATTTGAGAAAGTATGTACCATGTCATGCACCATAGAAGCCCAAGATTATGCAGATTTTCAGTCCAACCAAACACTAAACCTGCTCATTTCACTAACTAAAGTAATATCCATCCTTTTTTACAAGCAGCAGACTACCACAACAGACAACAGACACCACAAGTGGATTTGGTCTTGATTGTGTCACCTCACTAAACTATTACTAAAATCCTTTCAGTCAGGCCAGTTTGCAGCATGTGAACTTGAGGAGGAACATAACATGGGGAGGGACTGAGCAGGTTGGACCAGGACAAACATGGAAAGAGAATGGCATTGAAGCCTATGGCTGGAAACATACTTCAATTTTATAGTATAATAATAATATAATAATAAACTTTATTTATATAGCACCTTTCATATCATAAAACGCAGCTCAAAGTGCTTTACAAGAGAAACAATAAAGATCAATATATAAAGATAAAAACAATCCTAAGATATAAAAAGCATAAAACAAGTATAAGAAATATAAAACAGGTATAATAATAAAATAAATTAAAAATAATAATAAAGAACAATCCTAGAATAAAAAGCATAAAACAAGTACAAGTATAAAATAAACTGAAAATAATAAAGAACAATCCTAGATATAAAAAGCATAAAAGAAGTATAAGAAATAAAAGAAGTATAAATTTATAACAATGGTGTTAAAATAAAAATGTGGAATTAATTAAAAGCGAGATCATAAAAATGGGATTTGAGCTGTTTCGAAGTTGCTTGTCTTATTTGTAATGGGAGTTTTTTCCAAACCTTTGGTGCATAAGAGCAGAAAGCTGCTTCACCATACTTTTTGTAATTCATCTTTGGGACATTTAGCTAAGCCAGCACTAGACGACCTGAGGGAACGGTTTGGGACACACTCAGATAAGCTCCTTCATATCATAAAGATATGAAGGAGCTAAACCATTTAGGGCCTTATAAAAGGTTATTAGTCTACGTGTACGCAAAGTGGTTGCGTGGTTGGTGGTCGTTCTGTCAGCTTCTGTTCAAATGATTTCACCATCTGTCCTATCACCTGTCACATCACTGGGTATGAAACTGTGGTCACTGCCTGTACAGTGGGTCTGTGGGTTACACATCTTTTTTGAGGACACGCACAAGGAGAACGAGCACAGGATACACGTGACAGCCGTCTTGCGAACGTGTAAATTAAAGTTAACTATGTTTCCACCCTATTTCATAATCTGTGTAATTGGTCAAGCAATCCACTGTAAGATGCTTGCATAATCTTGACCTTCACAAATTCTGGATTCTTTAAAATGAATAAATTCAGCCACTGGGCCCAACCATGGTGTCTTAGGAAAAGGACATATTCTTAGGAACAGTGATTCTCAACCTTTTTCATATCAAGGACCCCTAATTTAGTGCATATTAGGGCCTTGGACCCAAATCTGAGAATATTTTTATTGTTAGATATGATTTTGTCCATCACTGTCTGTATTGTAGGTAGAGAAATAACAGTGAAACTATGATCAAAATAGGGCTGGGCGATATGGTTGAAATCAATATCATGATAATCATAAGGATTTTTCTCGATATCAATATATATCATGATATGGTTCATGTATGCAAAATCACGTTAAATAATCAAATTAATGTTCATCTCATTGAACCGAATGGTAATGTTAGGTGTGATGTCAAACAAAACAGAAATTTTCAAATAATACGATACTTGTCCCGATATTAAAATATCTTCATATCATCACGATATGATTCCACTGAAAGACGATAAACGATAATATTGAATTATCGCCCAGCCCTAGATCAAAATAATCATTTTTCTACATTCTCTAATTGTGTTAACTTCTTGTAAATGAATGAGTTTAACAATTCATCAATTTGCCTGGGACCCCTGGAACCTCCTGAAGGACCCCTGGTGGTACCCGGACCCCACGTTGAGAACCACTGCCATAGGACACCATTTTCCAGTAAAAGTAAAAGTAATGGGATTTTGATATAAGAATACAAGAAAATATAAAAAATATATGTTTTGTTGTAATTGTTTGGTATTTATTGTTAAATAAGTGTAAGTTATGATACAGAGAATTAGCTAACGAGATGAAAAGGTCATTTTTTCATTTGTGACTTCAATGGTGAGTATGGGGAAGTATGGCGCCCCCTAGTGGCTTAATGCGGGATAGTGTGGTCCCTCCGAGTTCAGCCTAATGGAAAGCTCTGCTACAGCTGCTACAACCGGTCCTGCAGGTGTTGAAGAGAAGTCCCTCCATTATCCTCTTCCCTCTATTCTCGGCTGAGTTCCTGCCCTGGAGCAGACAGCGGCAGGCCATGAGAGGATTTCCTTGTAAGACACAATCTGATGTTTTTTCTTCAACATCCTTTTGGGCAGTTGGCAGGAAAGGAACGAGCAGACCCCCCTGAAAACAATCAAGCCGTTCCTATCACACACACACACACACACGGAGAGAGAGAGAGAGAGAAAGAGAAAGAGAAAGAGAGGGAGCTGTTGATTCAGACGGACGGCACAGGGAAACACGGGAGATGGAGCGCGCCTCTCAGGTAAGACAGCGTGTCAACTGGCTTCACATCTGAACCGGAATATTTTTGGAAAACTGTTATTTCTGCCTATAGGAGCCCATTTTGTCGCGAACAAGCGGATGAAGAAGCATTAAGCATTGGGCAGCGGCTCGGTTTATCGCTTCGCCGTGATGTCGACTCCGCCTGATTACTGAGGTCAGTCAATTAAAACACACATTATCTTTCCATTGGAAAACCTACTCTAATGTAACCTGTTTCTGTAGACATGGTCACAGAAAGCAGAGCCAGAGCCAAACAGCTGGTCAGCGGTAAGCCGACGACATCCACAGAAGCACCTGTAGAATGGAAGCTGGAAGAGACTGTACTGTATAGTGAAGGCAAGTTGATTGCCTTTAATGCCACGTAAATGCTGTGTTTACAGCCGACTGGGTTGAATGATTTGTTAAAAAAAAAAAAAAAAAAAAGTAAGTGGCTGCTGTTAAATATTACCTGGAGAATCATGCAGTGTTGTAGTGGTAAATCAAACGGTGGGTAACCTGTAATCTCCAGTCAGTCATCATCATAATAAGCCAATAATAACCACCGATAGAAACGAAAATCACTTGGACTTTGCATTAGTTTAATGCTGAGTGTAGCTGGGTATACCTTCAACCTTGTATTGCAATGACATTGTTGCCATCTATATATTATAATATTATCTAGTTAAAACATCAGTTTGCTTGTGGTTACCAGCAACTATTTGCTGCATCAGAGCCCATTGGAGCAGGAGAGTGTATGGCTGACACCAGGTTTAGAGGGGTTATGTAAAGACCAAGAGCAATGACAAGAATGTAGACAACCTTACTGCCTGGTGCCACTTCTCCACATTACTGTCAGCAGTGTCCAGTTAAAACAACACAGCTCCAACTTTTCCTGTTAATTTTGATTGTCAACTGACAGTGTAGAATGTGTTTCGTTCACTCTGGGACGGTCCTGGATTACCAAAAGGGGCATCCTTGGGCACCAAGGGCCCCAAAAGCCCCCAAAAGAGTAGATACATTTTTTTTATTTAAATTTAAATTCCCCCCCTCATACAAATTCATCCACTATCTCGGCTATCTTCAATAGTTGGACATTAAACAATTTAAAATATTGATGGTCTAATCAGTCTAATTTGGGTGGGCAGGTCTGGGGCTGGGAGTCAAACCATGAAAAATGCATGGGCAACAATGAGAAAATTGTCCGCTTGTTCTCAGTTCTTTTTATTCCTCAGTTCCTCTGAGGTTTCTGCAAACTGTCACTAGCCTATCATGCAGAATACCATGTGCACAGCAACACAGCAGTGAGGTTTTCCCTCAAGGGTGAAAGGCATGGCCACAGACTGACAGCTTCTATCAAGAAATTTAGCTTAATTTAACTAATGTTTGATTATTGATTGACTCAACGAGTGATACATGGAGCAACAAGCATTCTCTTATCACCATGCAAACTTTGTCACAGAAGCCATTGAAATTACTTTTCTGGATTCCTCTTAGAATTTGTTCTGTTGTCTCTGAAGTGTTTTTTTTTTTTTCTTTATCAAGAGCTACAATACAGTGCCAGGCCTGCATGCCTCCTACATGAAACTCCTTATGAGGTCCAGAGCATCTTGTGTGGCTTGTCATTTTCAAGACTTGCTTTTATTCATTTATTTCCATGCACAGTCAGCTTTTCCTTTTGCCATTAATTGAACCTATAAAGTGCTTTTGTCAGCGACTTCTAAGTGAGCTGAGAGTGAGAGGCGTGGATTCTGCTGTGTTCCATCCTGCAGGAGCAGCAGGGTTTGGTTTTATCACATCGGCTTAATAATAACCATGTGATGCATTTTTAGACTGGAATTCTGGAAGTACAGAACACTTTAACTAAGGATAAAAAGCTATGCAACTTTTTTTTTATTTCAATAGCAGATGATTCTGTATGAACCGATACCAAATCCTGATTCAATCCATTCCCTTTACCAGAAATCAAATTTGATTGGTAGCCTTTTTCACACACACAGAAGGATGTGAGGTCTTTGATGGTGACAGAGTAATTACATTGGTGACTAGAGAGATTGTCTCATAAGTGGAAAGTGACAGGTTTGCTGTCCATAACAGCCATTGTGATGAATCCTAGTTAATACAAAGCCTGGGAAATTTTCAGAAATGCGCCAAGGCAGTCCCTGTCAGAGTGTGTTTGACGTTTAAAACATTAAAGAGATTCTATTTTTTTTTTGTTGCCAAGTGCATAGATGGTGTTTTCCAGCCTAGAATTTCTGTCCCTATGACTGAAAAATCCACCCACCTAAGGCCAATGACCTTACTGCACCCACTTCCAATAATAAAACGCCAACATGTTTGTATAAAACCTCAGTAGCTGTTGACCAGACCGTATTCGGCTACTTCCTGTAGTGTTGTAATTGATTCTAGAGTGTGCTAGTGTGAGATGCTTGTCATTCAGAGTCAGATTTCTTAGGGTGTAATCACACCTACAGTTTGTTTTCTTTTGTTTGAATTTTTTATTTTTTTTATTTTTGTATTTGGTTTGAATAATCGTTTCTTATAGTTGATTTGGATTACGGTCTAACGAACCACATTGCAGTTCTCTTCGGCGAGGACTGAGACCTGCATTTTCAGTCGTCTTGGTGTGGTTATTTGGTGCCTGGCGAGCTTGAATGTCATTGTTCTCACCTGCCCAAATTAACCAAACTAAAGGAGGAAACGCTTCATATAAACCGCTCCATGCTTGGTGTGAACACACCCATAAAAATCACACAGTTTTAGTGCCGCCTTTACCAGTGGCTCTTGGTATTGTGTTTTAAGTGCTGGGAAACTCTGATACCAATACCCTTTTCACTTGGTATTTTCTTCTTGTGCTTCACTACTTGGCACACCTACCTTTCAAATAGCTATAGCATGGCCCTATGATTGAACTTTGACCCCAAATAACCTTTCCCAACAAGCACTCTTCGTCTCTCCGTTTAAATTCTGCTCTGCTCTTCTGTGCATGCCCTGACATGCCTTGAAACACTAAGGGAAGGAGAGGGGGGAAAAAAGACGAGAAAAACCGGAGATCAGCAGAGAGAGAGAGAGAGAGAGGGAGGGAGGGAGGAAGGGAGGGGAGGGAATGAGAGGGCGTGTGAAAGAGGAGGGAATTCCATCCAAAGCTGCACAGAACGGAGCAGCTCGGGTTGAGGAAGGAAATTTTTGAAAGAAATGGGACAGAAACCGTGAGGGGGGAGGCGGACAGCAGTGATAATTGGAAGACCTAGGAAGCCCATATGGAGGGGAGAGATCCAAGATGATTATTATAGATGTGAGAAAATTGTCAGTTTCTCTCAGACTCTGACTCTTTCCTTCTTCCTCTCTCTTTTTCTGATTTCTGACAGAACGGTGCCAGAATCTCAGTAGAGCCACGATGAACGGGGGCTAATCACGGATCCTTCTCTCGATTTGGGTATTTCTAACCCGAGGACAAAATCAAGATGGTAGAGAAACCCCGACTGGTTGGAAGCACCTGAGGGGGGAAAAATGAAGCACTGAAAGATTTTTCCCACGCGTGAACTTCTAGTGGACTTAACCTTTCTCTGACCCCTACTCTTGTCAACCTTTCACCTCACCTTTAAAATTACGGCGTGAGCAGAGCATGGGACGTGGAGCTCAAAGCAGTGCGCTGTTCCCTGGATGTCCGATCCCCAGGGCCCAATGAGTAGCGCTGGATTTGGTAGAAGCTCCAGCTTGCTCCAGGGCCGACGCTTCTACTGTCGGGAATGGGCCCTGGACAAGTTGCGGCGCTGCCTGGACGCTCGCTCCGCGCCAGGCCGGCCTCCCGGGCTTCTGGTGATGGGGGGCCCCGGTGCGGGGAAGACTGCCTTATGCACTGAGGTAGTGTGTCCAACGTCTGAGGCAGGGCTCGCAGTTGGGCTGGCACCACGCTGCCTGGCGTCCCACTTCTGCCATAGAGAGGACCAGAGAAGCATGGATCTGTGGAGGTTTGTTCTGGGCCTGGTGGAACAGCTAAGGACCTCACCTCTCCTCTCTCCTGGGTACAAGGAGATCCTAGAGACCCCCTCAGTATCCTCTGCTCTGGAGCCTCTCCACTGTCAAAAGAGCCCCGATGACACTTTCAAAAGGTTTGAACTAAATCTTCTATTCACTGCTATAGCACCTTTTTAAAATCATCCAACCTAGGATTTCATTGCACCATGTTAGCCACAATGCTTTGGTGTGGCAGGAATGAGGTGTGTCTGTAAAAGCAACTCTTGATTGACACATATTTAGAAATTTCAAGGTTGTCTAATTGAGAAGGAAAGCAATGAAAGTTGTCAGATGGTAAAAAGAGCCATGTAAGCTATAAGCTGGCACCCGAGCTGAGTATGTACTGTTTCAAACTAGAGGTGACTGTCTGACTGACAGGTGTGGACTCTCAACTGACCTAAAGATTTTAATTCTACTCTATTCTACAAGTGCGGTAGTGTTTTAACTCATGTAGCCATAATTCACACAAAGAGAGGCCAAGACAGTCACAGGAAAAAGAAAGCAATTGTCCTTCTTCCTTGTCTTATATTTATTTATTTATCAACTCATAATGCAGCCCATTCATTGCACTTACAATGGGCCTCCAGTGTGAATGAATGCTACAATGCTATTTACGACACAATGCCCTTTTAGAGAGAAGAAAAGAACAAAGAGGTGAAAAATGCTTCCAGCATCCCAGTGACCATCTCAGTGCCGTTCAGCGAGGTCGCCCCTTCTCACGGAGAGCCTAGCACTCTGTCCTGGTGTGTTTACACTGTAATGAGTCTAAGCCTCTAGCACACTCTTCTTCTGTTTGCTATTCTCTGGTGTGAAGTACAGAGCTAGATTCCACATTCCCCTCTGACTGGCCCATAGCTAGGAGCGTGTGTGTTTTGAGCTCTGGTGAGAGAAAGTGGCTGCAGGCAAAGCACTACCATGTGAACAGCCGTTGACAAACAGATGAAACATGGGCTTGGATTGGCAGTGAAAGTGCATACATGGGTACTTTGCCTTGAAACAGCTGATAGCTTGCTGTAGTCAGCAAGTCATTAACTCTGTTTTTACACTGTAAGAGACACAGTCACCAATGGCCAGTGGAGTGCTCTCATGAAACCCATTTTACAAGCGGTTCTCTGCACTGGTGTACAGCCATTCAAATTGTCTTTGATTGTAGGAAATAGAGGGCCACTTCTCTGTAGTCATCTAACTGGTCTTCCTCCCAGCTGAACTCTGCTTAGAGAGGCAGTTGTTTCAACAAATTATGATTCTTGGAGGGTTGGTTGTAACATGCGCTTCTCCACACCACGTCCAGTTACAGTCAGGGGTCAAAGGTCACCGACAGTCTCATGGCTAGGATCACAAGGACTGGATGGAGCAGAAAACTCTAAGCAGCAATCAAAGGTGCATTACCCTTCCTGTGTGTGCCCAGGAAGGGAGTGTCCCTTTTATCAAATGACTAAGGTACACAGAAGTGTGATAAGCCTGTAACCTAGATGTAATTGGACTGTTGCCCAGGACAACTTTTAAATCAGCTCTTAAAAATGCACTAATTGCTTTATCATAAAAGTCAAGGCCACTGTATTGTTCAGTGTGAGTAATGAGATGGTCCACAGCCTTTTCAGACATGTTCAGTCATTTTTTTCACAACCCCAAACTGTTAATTTAATTTCTGTGAAGAAAATATCTTGATGTGAAATGCACTGACTGACTGATGAAATATCTTAGTCTGTCCATTACATCTCTCTATTCAATACTTTATTGCCATGTCAACACAGTTGATAGGAATTTGCCTCAGTGCAGACCAGACACAAAAACACACACATAAGTAAATAAAATATATAAAATAAGAACAGCAAAAACAGTTATCACATCTATACATTC
Organism: Centroberyx affinis; assembly: GCF_046629955.1. Lineage (NCBI taxonomy): Eukaryota > Metazoa > Chordata > Actinopteri > Beryciformes > Berycidae > Centroberyx > Centroberyx affinis. The sequence goes on from NW_027280751.1 coordinate 114,094, forward strand.
AAACATAGTGGGTCTGTAGAAGTGCAGTATCACCTCCCCAGTCACGGCAAACTTTTTAAGCTGGCGCAGAAAGTGAATCCTCTGGTGGGCCTTGTTCATTATGTGGCTGGTGTTGGCTTCCCACTTCAGAGTGTGGCATATGGTGGTGCCAAGGAATTTAAAAGTGTCAACCCTCTCCACTATCTGGTCATTGATGACCAATGGAGGGAGGACCGCCTCACCCCTCCGGAAGTCAGTTATCATTTCTTTTGTCTTAGCGATGTTTGAAACCAGGTTGTTTGCCCTGCACCACTCCACTAGGACCCCCACCTCAGCCCTGTAGGCTGATTCATCACCGTTCCTTATCATGCCCGCCACTGTTGTGTCATCTGCGTATTTAAAAATCTGCACAGATTCAGAATGGGATACACAATCATTGGTATATAGTGAGTACAGCAGAGGTGAGAGAACACAGCCCTGAGGGGCCCCAGTGTTGAGGGTCATAGGCCTAGAGCAGTGGTTCTCACATTTTTTTTACGTCAAGGACCCCTAAACTGACACAAATTGGACCACGGACCCCCATTTGATAAGATTTTGTCCCAGGGTCCCCCATCTGATAAGATTTTTGCTTTTAGATGATTTATTACAGAAAGTGTATGAAACCCATGACCAAAATAGTCATACATTCTGTCATTGTGTTACTTATGGATGGAATTATAGTGATAATAAATTATTCCCCTTTTTGCTGGAGACCCCCTGGAACCCCCTCAAGGACCCCTGGGGGTCCCCAGACCCCACTTTGAGAACCACTGGCCTAGAGAACATGTTACCTATCTTAACCACCTGCTTCCTATCTGACAGAAAATCTAAAATCCAGTTGCATAGAGACTGATTAATTCCCAGCACCTGACGTTTATCAAATAGTTTAAGGGGCACGATGGTGTTAAACGCTGAACTAAAATCAATAAATAAAACCCTTACATAGGTGGCGGGGGGCCTCCAGGTGCTGCAGGATACTGTGTAGGCACAGAGACACAGCATCCTCTACAGACCTGTTAGCCCGATAGGCAAACTGAAACATGTCAGTCTCAACATCGGATAAATGGTTGCAGACCAGTCGCTCAAACACCTTCATAACAACATTAGACTTCTTGGGTACAGGGGATGACAACAGCAGATTTAAAACATGAACACACTTTGGATAGCCTAAGAGACCAGTTAAAAATAGTTGTTTGGCACAGTGCCTTAAAGTGAATGCGGACACATGGTCTGGCCCTGCTGCCTTCCTGCTGTTTTGTTTGCGGAGCAGGGTTTTAACCTTGTGCTCTTTAACCACAAATCTATCTATCTAGGTGAATGAATAGACCGATATAATAACATGTAGTCCCCCAGAAATGATGCAGCAATCCCTAATCAGTGACAATAACTAAAAATTCCATTGTGTGAGGGACAACTGTATTAATTTATGGAAAATTGCATGGAAGAGCTAATAGGTCTTTGTGTTTCTTATGAGGAATTGCAAAAAAATGTTGTGATGATAGTCCAAACAAGGCAGGAGATTTGCTAGACACGTAATTTACCAAAGTCCAAAGTGTGTGTCATTTCTGTGACATTGAAATCCCTCTAGCCCCCATAGAATAATATATGCAAATCCTAAAACTGAATGTTATTCTGTTTTTGGATTCAATAAAGGGTAATTTATGACCCTATCATCTGCATTCTGTTAATCTTTCAGCTTCACAGGTATCTCTCCGGACCATGTGACTAGAGTCTATATTAACCAATATGAACTGAATTTTTCATGCATCTCTAGCATGATAACAGCTCTGACATGTTTTCAGTTCATATGACCTATTTGAAGTCTTTATAAATACCTCTGGACCCATTTCCAGGTAGCAGCATGTTCTGCTATTACAAGGTTAGAAGCATTGCTTTCAGCATTTGGCATCAGTAACACACACACACACACACACGCATAAACCTCCACCAACTCAAATCCTTGATTTCTCAGATATTTTGCACAGGTGTAGTGAAACTATGTTCTATTCTCTACATTAGTTTGTAATTGATAATATGAACTTTATTTGTATAGCACTTTTCTAAAGCAAAGATTACAAAGTGCTTCATAATCAAGACAAACAGAAGACAGAAACGGCAACAAAAACAAAAAAATAGTGGAAAGAGAAACATCATTGCAGAAAAGCACGTCTGTAGAAGTGGGTCTTAGGAAATTATTATACAGTATATTATTAGACAAAACTAACACTGCCAGACACCCGTTTGATCTCCTTGACAAAGGATTTCCACAGGGTAGCTGCTCTAATGGTGAAGACCCGGTCTACGTTATCTAGCTGGTTCAAATTATATTGCTAATCCGCATCCTGCTGACTCTGTACACTATTTGTGTATTTAGCTCTTTTCATTGTGGAAATCATTTGACTAAACCTCAACTTTTCAAACAAAAAAGGATCAAAAAGCGTTCTTTTCTAAAAGCCTGTCTGATTATAATAGCACCTTGATCTGTTGGCACTTCCTGAAGGAAAGGAGCAGCCATGTCTGGAAATGAGTTCATGGATGGAGTAAGCGTAAAAAGTCACGGTCATATTCCAGCTAACTTGGACTAAGCCAGCAAGGTCTGCGCTTAAGGAGCTGTTACTCTGATAAGTTGGACAAAAAGCATGCAAAGGAACAGAAAATCCAGGGTTTATTTCAAGTTGTCAACAAACTTATACCCTTTTTACACCAAAATTAGCGCGTACATGCAGGTTTTTTAAACACGGGTAAACCCGCTAAAAATAGGCGATTGACTCCTTTCACATTGCCAGTAGACGAGTTTGCCTTTCTGTTTTTTTTTCTGGTGTGTCACGTTCAACGTCACGAACGCGCCCCGGAAAACAGGGTTAGCAAACTGTAGAAAGCAGCATGGAGGCCAGTGACAATGTTACGGTGGTTACTTTTTTTTAATATCTTTTACTTCAGTCTCTCTTTCAAACTCAACGCCGACTGAACGGTGCCATGCCATTTTTCCGACGGCCCATTATTCCAAATTGTCTCCCCTCTCAAACAAACAGAAGCACATGGCTAATTATTATGCAGAATGACGTCATCGGACCTTACAAGTGCAACGGAATTATTATTAACGTTTGGAATTATCCAGCGTTCCATGCATCAGTGATATTAAGATGGTAGTGAGGCTTAATCCCTTAAGAAGAACAAGCTACTCACGTTTTCTTCATGGACGCACATGGTCTGATGTTTGGAGCAGCCGAGTGGTGTAGTTGGTAAGTTACCGGACGTCAGTTCCGACAGCCATATATATAAATATATATATATACATATAAAAAAAATAACAATAACGTCCGGAACTTCAACGCGCGTCATAGCGTCGCGGTGAAAATTAGCGTGTCCACCCGGGTGTCATGTTCACATCAATGCCGATCGGAGGTGGAGCCGACAAATACCCGTGACTACTGCAGGGTCGTTTGACCCGGGAGTGAATTTTTTTTTATTTTTTTTTTTATTTAACCTTTATTTAACCAGGCGAAATCAATTAAGAACATGTTCTTATTTACAATGATGGCCTGACAAGAGGCATAAGCTTCTTGATGGGGGGGGGGGGGCTGTGAGGGAGAAAAGATAGGTTAAAAGACAATAGCAAATATACACAACAATACAAACGTTTAGCAGAAACAAGGCATAAAAGTTAATAACAAGGATATTCAAGCATAGAAGACAAGATTATTACAAGCATAAAAGAGAGTAAATGTCTGTTACAGATATTACAGGATTCATTAGCGAGCAGTGTGTCACAGAAAGTGGCCTAGGCCAACGGCGGTAGGTATGGGCGTTCAACAAGCAGAAACTGAAGAAAAGGGTTAGATAGTTGAGTAGTTAAATAGGGAAGCAGCTGCAAGAATCTGTAAAAAGGTGTGAGATGGCGTCTTTGAAGGCCGGGATGGAGATGAAGTTATCCAGTTTAAGGTGTTTTTGTAATGCATTCCAGTCAGAGACAGCAGCTGACTGGAAAGATGCAAGGCCGGATGTAGATCTGGTTTTAGGAGTTGTTAACAGAATGAGATGAGAGGACCGAGTGTTGTATGTGACAGGAAGTCGGTGCAGCAAGCAAGACAGGTAGGGGGGTGTACGTTGAAGAAGGGTCTTGTAAATGAGAGTGAGCCAGTGGATCTGACGGCGGGTGTGAAGTGATGGCCAGTTTACCAGGGAGTAAAGACTACAGTGGTGGGTATTGTAAGGGGCGTTAGTGGCAAAACGGATAGCAGAATGATAGAGTGTGTCCAGTTTAGCAAGAGTGCCTTTACAAGCAGTGCGATAGATGGTGTCACCGAAATCGAGTGTAGGGAGTATTGTCAATTTAATGAGAGTCTGTTTAGCAGAGGAAGTGAAGGCGAGACGATGTCTATAAAGGAAACCGAGTTTAGCCCGGACCTTAGCCTGTAGTTGAGAAATGTGGTGTGAGAAGCATAGCGTGGAGTCTAACCAGATGCCGAGGTATTTGTAGGCAGAGACATGGTCCAGGATAGCTCCCTCGCAGGTAGAGATGATTAGTGGAGACGGAGAGGGAGTGCCCTTCCGGTGAAACCACATGGCTTTTGTTTTGGATGTGTTGAGTGAGAGTTTTAATAATGATAGAGCCTGCTGTACCTGGAGAAAGCTATCCTGGAGTGTGGCTTGGACAGAGGAGAGAGATGGACCATAGGCATAAAGGATTGTGTCGTCAGCATAAAGATGAATGAGTGAGTTACCAGCAGCCTGGGAAATATTGTTGATGTAAATGGAAAATAGTGAAGGGCCAAGTATAGAGCCTTGAGGGACACCTTTAGTAACTGGGAGGGGGTGAGAGAGTGAGTTGCCAAACCTTACACGTTGCACCCGATGGGAGAGATAGTGAGAGAACCAGGCCAGTGAGTGATCTGAGATCCCGATACTGCTCAACCTGCTGATAAGAATAGAGTGGTCAACAGAGTCAAAGGCTTTGGCAAGATCAATGAAAATGGCAGCACAGTATTGTTTGTAGTCTAGGGCAGAGGTGATGTCATTTAACACTTTTAAAGTAGCTGTTGTACACCCATACCCGGCTCGAAAACCAGACTGTACATCGGATAAAATACCAGAGACGGCAAGGAAGTCTGTGAGCTGTTTGTTCACAAGCTTCTCAAATACCTTAGACAAACATGGCAGAATAGAGATAGGTCTGTAGCTATTTGGGTCGGACTGCTCACCACCCTTGAACAGAGGGAGGACAATGGCTTCTTTCCAGTCTGAGGGTATTTCAGCCGTGTCGAGAGAAAGGTTAAAGATTGCAGTTATGGGTGCAGCAATGATGGGAGCCGCGGTTTTAATAAAAAATGCAGGAAGATCATCGCACCCAGCTGATTTATGAGGGTCTAGCGCAGATAACTCCTTTAGAACCTCAAACTCAGCAAGTGGACGAAGAGAGAAACTGTGTGGGGAGGGAGTTCGAGAGGAACTATGGGCTGTCGATGGCGGTATAGTAGAGCATTTGGACTGAGTATGCGCAGAGACAGAGACAGAGCCAGACTTTGTGAAATGGCTGTTGAAAGTGTCTGCCATAGCTGTCTTGTCCGAAATAACAAGATTGTTTGTTTTGAGCAAAATGGGCAGGGATGAAGGTTTGCTCTGGAGTTTTCTTACAGTTTTCCAGAAGGCGCTGGGATCAGAGCTACACTGAGCAAATTGTGCCTTGAAATAACCAGATTTAGCCTGTCGTACAGCTTGTGTGGCCTTATTGCGAAGCTGCCGGAATCTAAGATAGTCAGAAGGGGACTTCGATAGGCGAGCTTGTCCCCATGCAGCATTTTTTTGTTTAAGAAGGGATGTGAGCTCTTGGGTAAACCAGGGACTGTGACGATTTTTTATTCTAAATTTCTTAAGGGGGGCGTGCTTGTTGACCACAGCACTGAACTGCTCTTTGAACAGGGGCCAAGCATCATTTACAGTGGAGACTAGGCTGACTCTGTGCCAATTAATGTTAGCCAGATCATGAAGAAAAGCTTCAGTGTTAAAGTGCTTTAGTGAGCGTTTAACACTGATAGTTATGGGCTGTTTAGCAGGGGTGTTTTTACGAGTGCAAGCTATAAAACAGTGGTCACTGAGGTCACTACAGAACACACCAGAATGATACATATGGGGAGTGTTGGTGAGAATCAGATCCAGCAGAGTAGCCTTATCTGGAGAGTTTGGGTTAAGCCTGGTCGGGTGGGTAATAATTTGATGAAGATTGAGAGAGTCGAGCTGGAGTGTAACTTTCTCTGGAGGCTTAAGCATGTCCCAGTTGAGATCCCCGAGCAGAACAAACTCGGACTTAGTGAAAGGTGCTAATGCACAGCTCAGGGCCTCAAGAGTACATGCAGGAGCGGAAGGAGGGCGATAGCAGCCGGCCACGGTGATAGAAAGATTGTGTGCTAGCCTAATCTGAATAACCAGGAGGTCAAACTGTTTTGGGATAGACTTTGAGTATACCACTGAGCAGTGTAAATGTTCTTTAGAGTAGATCGCTACTCCCCCACCCTTAGAAGATCTATCTTGGCGAAATAGATTATAGCCAGTAATGTTGGTATCAGGGTAAGGGACAGATTTTCGAAGCCACGTCTCCGTTATAACAAGGACATGGGGATTGGAGGACTCCACCCATACTTTGAGCTGGTCCATTTTTGGCACCAAGCTTCTTACATTTACGTGTAAAAAACCTATACAATTTCTATTACAAAAATCGTTGAAGCAGAGATTTTGGGACTGAGGTCCATTTGAGTAGGGAACAAAGTCAGGGGGACCAGGGTTTACATGCACATTACCAGAAATCATTAGTAGTAACACAATCAGAGCACGGCAAAGAGAAGATGAATCACTGTTTTTACATTTGAGATAAGCAGGCAGACTAGATGGTAACAGAATCATGTTGCGAAGCAGGCTCATAGCATGGCAAGAAGACAGAAGAGGAATAGAGAAGTTTGCAAGTGGAGGTAACCCCAGAGACATTGTAAGCAGCAGAGAAGCAAAGTCACTGTTGTGGACACTGGAAGAGTCTGTTGCACTGTTTGGTGAACAGAGAGAGAGAGAAAAGTCCCAAGGAGTCATCTCCTCCGAGCATGCAACAGAGGGAGAGAGCGGGAGAGAGACAATGAATACCAGGTAAACAGAGAGCAGATAACAGCAAGCCATGTCAAGACCGCAGATAGTACAGCACAAGTTACAGATAGTCCATGAAATACCGAGATAGTCCACAAAAACAGATGCTAAGCCGCTAGTGTTAGCCAGATGGGCTGCTAACGGCTAGCCAGCGGACAGCAGACCGTGAACGGATAGTCCGTGACCGGTAGCCGCTTAGCCACTAACGAGCAGCCAGCGAGCAGCAGTCCATGACCAACTAACTTGGGCAAAGTTAGCACATAAATGCACCGATAGCAGTCTGAGATGCAGTACACTCACCCACTGGATGTATGTCCATAGACGCGTTAGTGTTAGTCCATAGTCCGTGTAAATGGAGTTTGGTGACAGCCAGTATCGTAGCCAACAGTAGGTTAGCAAGTAGCAGTCCAGGGCTGCTGTCTGCTTGATATCGGTTCAGGCTGCAGCTGGAGGTCAGCCGGTCCACGAATCAAACGCACCTCTGCACCTGTCAGCCGATCTGATAGGCCCCAGGATGCAGCACAGGCCTTGATGCAGATAGGATAGGCCCCAGGATGCAGCACAGGCCTCAGTGCAGGTGGATAGGCCCCAGGATGCAGCACAGGCCTCAGTGCAGGTGGATAGGCCCCAGGATGCAGCACAGGCCTTGATGCAGATAGGATAGGCCCCAGGATGCAGCACAGGCCTCAGTGCAGGTGGATAGGCCCCAGGATGCAGCACAGGCCTCGATGCAGCCAGAGGGGCCCCAGGGTGCAGAATAGGCCACAATGAAGCTGGACAGCCCCCAGGATGCAGAACAGGCTGCAATGCAGTCAGATAGGCCCCAGGATGAAGCACAAGCCTCAGCGCAGATCAGATAGGCCCCAGGATGCAGCACAGGCTCCACTGCAGTTGGAGGCCCCAGGATGCAGCACAGGCCTCAGTGTAGACTGGATAGGCCCCAGGATGCAGATCAGGCCACAATGCAGATCGGATAGGCCCCAAGATGCAGCACAGGCCTCAGTGTAGACTGGATAGGCCCCAGGATGCAGAACAGGCCACAATGTAGTTGGATAGGCCACAATTTGCAGAGCAGAACAGGTATTCCAAATATATTATAAATCAGCAACATGAAAACCTTTGTAGAAGATGGGAAATGGCGCTAAAATTCAATAAAATTTACGAGTTACAAAGAAACACTCGACAGAGACAATAGACATGCTGCCATCTTGGAAAGGGGTGTGCCGCTTGGACCCTTTCACACTGAAGACAAAAGCTGGATGTTAGCGGGTGTTAGTGGGTTTTTTGACCAGTGTGAAAGGGGCTTTAGTCAGCTAACTCAGTTATCCACATTCAAGGAACGGGGCCCAGAAGGCCCAGTCTCCTTTAGTGTTAATTAGGAATGCACCACATCAGGTTTTGTGTAGCTGATTGCCGATTTTTTAACAAGCGTGATCGACGGATTACTGATCTGATTGCTGATTGAAATTATGCATTTTACCCAAACTTTCTAGTACACTGAAGCATCTTTAACTGTGAAAAGGTTGTCACCAAGTATAAATCCCTCAGCTAATAAGTTACTTCTTTGGGTGGTATTACAAGTGGATTTCACTTTAGGAATTCATGTGTGCTCATACCGATATTTGTGAATGTGAAAAACTCTTTCCCAAAGCCAGAAACTAGACAATTAAGACTCAAACCTGTGATGTCATCAGGATGTCTGCTAGTGAATGAAAGGAAAAAGGTAGAACGCAGAATGTTTGAGTTGTTTTACCCAGCAGAGCCTTGTTCTGTATTTTATCAGTTCTGAATTGACATTATCAGCTCTGATGAAGATGCTGGGTGCGTTGAACATTTGCACGGAATAAATTAAGCATATCATTGAAACAGTGTGCTCCAGTATTTCGTTTTGGTTGGTCTATGTGAAGTGGCCCAGAGATTCTTATTTACCTGGTTAAATGATAGTTTAGCAATATCTTTTACCTTAGAACAGTGACCTCAAGACTTGGAACTGTCAAATCTGCGGTTGCTATGATTGAATTGACCCCATTGCATGTAGCTAACCAAAGCGGTACACACACTCCGGGAATTATGGGAGTTAGTAGAAAGTAGCAAGAAGGACTGGCTTTACTTGCGCCTGTGGTGAGAGCCTGGTTCACTGTCTACTTTATCATAGGTCAGTGCATGAAAGCAGCAGAAAACCAACCAGCAGCATTCAGGATCAATGCAGCGGGAATCGGGAAAGGGCGAGGGGCTTAAATGACATAACCAATTGATAGGGAACTCTTCCCTGAGTCTGACAAGCCATCACTCATGTCAATGTGAGTTTAGGATCAATAGATGTATACTGAACAAAAATATAAAGGCAACACTTTTGTTTTTGCTCCCATTTTTCATGAGTTGAAATAAAAGATCTAAGACTTTTTCTATGCACACAAAAGGCTTATTTCTCTCAAATTTTGTTCACAAATTTGTTTAAATCCGTGTTAGTGAGCACTTCTCCTTTGCCAAGATAATCCATCCACCTGACAGGTGTGGCATCAAGATGCTGATTAAACAGCATGATTATTGCACAGGTGTGCCTTGGCTCATGTTGCAGCATGATAATGCACGGCCCCATGTTGCAAGGATCTGTACACAATTCCTGGAAGCTGAAAACATCCCAGTTCTTCATGGCCTGCATACTCACCAGACATGTCACCCACTGAGCATGTTTGGGACGCTCTGGATCAGCTGTACGACAGCGTGTTCCACTTCCTGCCGATATCCAGTAACTTCACACAGCCATTGAAGAGGAGTGGACCAACTCTCCACAGGCCACAATAAACAACCTGATCAACTCTATGTGAAGGAGATGTGTCGCACTGCATGAAGCAAATGGTGGTCACACCAGATACTGACTGGTTTTCCAAAAATGCATATCTGTAGCCCTAGTCATGTGAGATCCATAGTTCAGTGCCTAATAAATGTCTTTTTTCAGGATAAAACTGCACATTTTAGAGCGGCCTTTTATTGTGACCAGTCCAAGGCACACCTGTGCAATAATCATGCTGTTTAATCAGCATCTTGATATGCCACACCTGTCAGGTGGATGGATTATCTTGGCAAAGGAGGAGTGCTCACTAACACGGATTTAAACAAATTTGTGAAGAAATAAGCCTTTTGTGTGCATAGAAAAAGTCTTAGATCTTTTATTTCAACTCATGAAAAATGGGAGCAAAAACAAAAGTGTTGCGTTTATATTTTTGTTCAGTATAGATGATGAAAACCAGCACAACATTTTGGGAAATATCTGGGACGGACAGACAGACCAACCTGTTCTAGCTGCTAGTTGCAGCTAACAATCTGTAACTTTTTAAACCTCAGGGGCTAAGGTGAGGCTGGACAACCGCCAGTAGGGGACCCATCTTTGGAGCCCTTAGGCTTTTGGTAGAGAAGATTGATGCCCATTAGCACAGCTGGAGCCTCGTGTTGGTCAGAGTGGCAGCTAGACCAGTGGTTCTCAACGTGGGATCCGGGGACCACCAGGGGTCCTTGAGGGCATCCCAGGGGGTCCCCAGCAAATTGATGAATCGTTAAACTTCATTATTTCATTTACAAGAACAATTAGAGAATGTAGGAGACTGACTATTTTGATCATAGTTTCTCTGTTATCTCTCTCCCTACAATACAGACAGTCATGGAGTTCTGGACAAAATCATATCTCACAATAAAAATATTCTCAGATTTGGGTCCGAGGGACAAAATCGCATCAAATGGGGGTCCGTGGCCCTAATGTGGACTAAATTAGGGGTCCTTGATATGAAAAAGGTTGAGAACCACTGAGCTAGACCATAGAGCACAGTGTCACGTGAGAAAGTTTTGTGTGTGTGTGAGTATTCTTGGGTTTCCAGTTTGAGTTTTAGACCTTCAGAATGAGGACATTTTTTGGCAGACCTCACTTCTCCAAATGGTTAGTTCTTGATCAGGATTTAGTATAAAAGAATTAAGGTTAGAATTAGGATTATGTTTAGGTAAGGGTTAAAGTTAGTTTAGTGTTTGGATTTGAGTTAGGGGTTAAGGCTAGGATTATGTTCAGGTTAGGATAAGGGTTAAAATTAGTAGGATTAGGGTTAGGGTTAAGATAAGAAATTGGGCCTCAAGGTCCTCAAAAGGATAGAAGAACAAGGGTGTGTGTGTGTGCGTCTGTGAGGTTGTGTGTGTATATACTCTTCTGTGTACAAGTATCCACCCATATCTGTGTGTGTGAGTGTGTGTGTGAGTGTGTGTGTGTGTGCCCAGGGCGGAGCAGGAAATCCCAAAGGTTCCATCAACCTGAGTCATCAGCAGATCACAGTGTCGGCTCCCACAGGGGTTGGAGATGGAGGAGAGAGAAGGGGGCGGGAGGGCACTGAATATGGTCTTTAAAATGAGGAACCTTTTTACTCTAAGTGTCTGTTCGTTTCAGAAGTCATGGTGAAATACTTATCCAGATGGCGATGGAGTGATTTAAAAACTCTACAAGCAGAAAATATGATCTGCTGTGTTATTTGTGCATGATGCAATGAGAGCAACATTCCAGTCAACATGAAAAAAAAAAATGACTCATGCTCTTCTCATTTCCTTGTGCTCTCATTTAATTTCCCTAATCCTTCCCTGTGTATCTCTCTACCCACCTGCAATTTTATATTCAATTTTTTTTTACATTCAGTTTCATTCATCTCCCCCCACCCAGCCAAGGTTATTATCGTTAACGAAAACTAACAAAATAACGAAAACTAGGTGTGAAAAAACATTTTCGTTAACTGAAATAAAAATAAAAACGAGGCTTCTCAAAAAACACAATGACTAACTGAAACTGTATTGTGTGTTTAAAAAACTAACTAAAATAAACTAAAAATGTCTTTCGTTTTCATCTTTGTCAATTTATTTCATACATAAGCCTAGTATTTTGAATTTTTGAATCTTGCTCCTGACAAATACCCCATATTACAAAAAAAGACTAAAACTAACACTGAAACTAATAAAAACGAAACTAAAACTAAGCATTTTCAAAAAATAAAAACTAAACTAAACTAGCAAACCCGCTTTAAAAACAAATTAAAACTAAACTGAAATTGAAAACAAAAAGTCAAAATGAAATAAAAATAAAAACTAATGAAAAATGCAAAACTATAATAACCTTGCCCCCAGCCCATTTTATAGTTTGCCCTCTTTGATTTTATCTTTCCCTCTCTGTGTGTGTCTCTCTCTCTCTCTCTCTCTCTCATCCCCAGGGCAGTGTTGGGACCCCTGTTGGACCTTTCTCCTCCAGTCCACACTCTGATGCTGGTGGTGGACTCTCTGGACTCAGGCTATGGGGCAGGGGATGGAGGTCCTGGGGCTGGAGCAGCTCCAGGGAAGAGCAGCTCCATCGCAGAACTCCTGGCCAACCATCAGCACCTGCTGCCCAGCTGGCTGCTGCTGGTTTGCTCAGTCCGCCGCCACAACAAAGCTGTGTGCAAGATGTTCTCAGGTATGAAGAAAAATACCTCATCCTGTAATATGAAGGATAATTCTGGTTATTTTCAACCTTGGCCTTATTTTCCTAGTTTCAGCAATCATGACGAGTAATTGTGTTGAAAATTTCATCACGTACTTACTTTACTGTAGACAGTGGTGGAAAGTAACTAAGTACATTTACTCAAGTACTGAAGTACAATTTTGCGATACTTGTACTTTGCTTGAGTATTTCCATTTGATGTTACTTTATACTTCCACTCCACTACATTTCAGAGGGAAATATTGTACTTTCTACTCCACTACATTTATCTGACAGCTTTAGTTACTTTTCAGATGGAGATTTGACACAATGGATAATATAACAAGCTTTTAAAATACAACACATTGTTAAAGATGAAACCAGTGGTTTCCAACCTTTTTGGCTTTTGACGTCTTACAAAAAGCAGTGTGTAGTCGGGTCACATTTCAGATGTCTATGAGTTGTTAACAGCTCCACCAAATAGTGTTTTTTCCCTCTAAACCTCACATGGTTTCATTTCAATAAATGTTCAAATGATCCAATATTTCAGCAAAAATCAAAGATTAGAGAAAAAGTCCAAAAACTGAAAACAGATTTGTGTATCAGAACTTTGTTTTTTCTTCTTTCCTCTCCCATTAATCATCTCACGACCCCTCAGATTTATCCGGTGACCCTTTGGAGGGGCCCGACCCCTAGGTTGGGAACCACTGGACTAAACTAGCTAACTGTATATAAAGTAGTTCAAACTAGCTCCGCCTCCAGCAGCTACAACAGTAACATGCTGCTTACACACTGATGCTTCAGTATTAATAATCTAATGATGTCATATATAATAAAATATCAGTCAGAGGGACCAAACCACTACTTTTACTTTAATACTTTAACTACATTTTGCTGCTAATACTTATGTACTTTTACTTAAGTAGGATTTTTCATGCAGGACTTTTTCTTGTAATGGAGTATTTTTACATTGCTGTATTGGTACTTTTACTTAAGTAAAGAATCAGAGTACTTCTTCCACCACTGGCTGTAGAGCTTTCATACAGGTCGCAGGAGTGCTGCTGTCATATACACACATACACAGGGCCAATGGTAATCTATAAGCAGTTGAATCCAAAAAAACATTAAAACACGTCCTTTCAACACAGTAATACTCATACTGTGATTAGATAACTGCGATTAAACAATTATCATGACATCAGTTATATCAGTTATCAGTTATAATAATCCATTTGCTACTTTTTTAGCATTGCTCACACACTTCCTTGTTTACATTGCTGGCTGCCAGTCTTCCGACCGCGTTCACGTCATGAGTGAAGAAGTGGAAGAACGGGATTTTGTTACTTTAGTTTGAAAGCATTCTTTACGTGTTTTACTTGCCCGTAACGAACTACAGCAGATAATTCTCACCTTTTGTGAGTTGTTGATTGCATTAGTTTGAATATAACTGATAATTGTGATTTTTCATACCTTGGACCGCCAACATCGGTGGATTTGCTGCGATGTTTTTTACTGCTTGTGTTGACACACTTACACAATTTATGATGCCGTGTGGGAGATATCACATTCCCACATATCCTACTTGTAATTACTACTAGGAGGTTGATGTGACGTTTTTTCACAGCTGGCAGTTCATATTTATAGAACATTTACCAAACGCAGCATCAACAGTCTACTCCGGTCTACCATGTTCCGCGGGACCAGGGAACGGGTACCGCGCTCCCTCCCTCTCCTTTTTAGCTCTTTTAGCCTCTTCTGTTAAAAGCTTCTTGTTTTGTTTTGTTGCAGAGGGTCCAACAGTTAGAGTCCTGTCTTCCATGTTACCACTATCTGCCATATTGATTAGCTTCACGCTGTTAATCTAAGCAACTGGCCTGCATTCAAACTGTGTCTGTTGTCTTCCTGGTTTGGTTGAGGTGCCTCCCCTTTCTGCCGTAAGTAAGTACGGCACTTTTCGCGCCAGTTCGTACCCGTGGGATACAGAGAATGAACACACTGAAAGCAACACATAGACTAAACCAATTTTCTACGTAATGGTCTCATTTTGACAAACTTTTATGGTATCAAAATTAATTGGATGATGATATAATCAGATACAAATTCTACACATAGGGGCTTTAACAATGCTCCCTAGCTGTGCAATATATGAGTGAATTCTGTAATTCCACCACAGAGCTTCATTGGTCGAGTACTCATGTCAACATCAAAGTGGCAAGTGCTACTAGTGACTAGAACCCTTTCACGTGTAGCTGCAGGGATACATGCTATTCTGTTTAATGAATGGAAAAAAGGCCCAGTGCCATTACGCATATTTCCTTTCTTGAATTAGTTTAAAAATGTCTAATGATACTAGTTGCATATGGGGAGCATTATTTCCTGTGGTCTGACAGTAATGGAGAGGAACACTTGAAGTGTTGCTAATAAGGGATTGTACAGCATTATAATAAAATCTAATGAATATAGTCAAAACATTACACACATAGTATCCCAACTGTAGTTTATAATCTCGCAGTGCAGTTGTACCACATTCTTAATGTATTACAAAGCATGTCAAAAGCTTTAAAAAACATGTATTTTTCAAATGTGATTCTAAAGACACCTAGACACTTGCAAAATGCACTCATGATGTCTCACAGCATGCTCAAAATAAATTCTTAGATAAAGTACTTTTTCTTAATGCAAAGGCAAGAAGATCTGAAGACTTCTCTGGTTTGTAAACATCATGCATTGAAAGTGTTAATCCAGTTATTAATCAGCCACTAGTAAAAACAAAAATTATAAGATTCAATTTCATATGTTCATCAGCTGACTCAAAAGCACCCCTCTTGTTGATCACTGCCCACATAAAACTAAATTAACTTCAAAAGCTTGAAAATCCCACATTCTCATTATCAGTGTGGGTGACATCTGAACACTTCCATTGTGCAGAGAAATGTATTTGCATGTTCCACCACACAACACATTTCTCCTGATACTGTGTCCATAAATTTTCCCGAGTTATTTACAGTGTCAACTGCAGTTGGGAATTGCATGTCAGCATGACACTATACTGAATACATAAGCTATGATATAGGGTCTATGCAAATATATAAAACTATATAGGGGTTAAATAAACTGTACATTATCATGATTTCTCCCTCACCTCTCTTCCCCTCCTTTTCTCTGTTGGTAGGTTTTCGTAAGCTGTGTCTGGATGACCTGCGGAAGCCTCTACCAGTCCGCGATGTGCAGCAGTACATCCTCCGCCGGCTGGACCAGGACGGGGCACTTCGTCGTCAGCTCACCCCTGAGACGGCTGACATGCTGAACCTGCTGCATATCAAGAGTGGTGGCTGCTTTATTTTCCTTGAGCGTGTGCTGGATGGTGTGGCAGCCGCCCTGGTGGGCCTACGGGAGATCCGAGACATCCCCGGGACGCTTAATGGCCTCTACCTATGGCTGTGCCAGAGACTCTTCCCCCGGGGGCTCTTTGTCCATGTCAGGCCTCTCCTCAACACCCTCTTGGCCACCCCAAAGCCCCTCACACCCCAGCAGCTGTTCACAGCAGTGTGGACCCAGGACACCTCCCTGAGCTTCCAGGACTTCCAGAGCAAGCTCCAGACCCTCTCCCCTCTCCTCATTGATGGCCCCGGGGGCAGCAAGCTACTTTTTCATGCGAGCTTTGCTGAGTGGCTGATGGATGTCAAGTACTGTACGCAGAAGTACCTTTGTAGCATAGCAGAGGGTCACAGCATGCTCGCCATGGCTCTAACACTGCAGGGCCCCCACCTGGACACAGAGAAAACCTGCCAGCTAGGCACCCATCTGGTCTGCACTGGTCTGCACAAGGACAACCCTTCATTATTGGCATTGTGGATGCTCTGGGCAGGTGTACCCACTCTCACACCTATCTTTAGCCCTGGGGTGCCCAGGCGTGTTCCTGGTGTCCAACCTCCGCCCTTAACTCAGCCTCCTGTTCTGGTCAGTCAGGAAGTCCTTCAACTCTTAATAAGGAGTGGGCTGTTTCCTCCAACTTGCTCCCCAGATGTAGGCCCGAGTGTGGGAGTGCATTGTATAGGTGAAGGGGGCACCATTGTACAACGGGCGTTAGAAAGGCAGGAGTCTGTAAAGATGCTGCTGGACAGTGGGGTGTGTGTAAATCGAATTGACTCTACAGATGGACGGACCTTGCTAGCCAGTGCAGCCCATGTTGGCTCCACAGATGTAGCCAACCTTCTCCTGACTCGAGGAGCTGATCCACTGATTAGTGACCATCAGGGTCAGACCCCACTGACCTTGGCTTCCAGGCAGGGTTATGTCAAGGTGCTGTCGGTGCTCCTGGACTGGGCTAAGAGCCAGGAACCAGAAATGGCAGTGAGAATGGTGGAGCACGTAGACAGTGAAGGCTGGACGGCATTGCGCTCTGCAGCGTGGGGAGGGCACAGCGAGGCAGTGCGTCTTCTGCTGGATGCAGGGGCAGATGTGGATGGATGTGATGGTGATGGACGGACTGCTCTTCGAGCTGCAGCCTGGGGGGGGCATGATGAGATCCTCCTGACCCTACTGGACTATGGGGCAAAAGTAGACAAGGCTGACCGTGAGGGACGCACACCGCTTATTGCTGCTGCCTACATGGGACATCGTGAGGCTGTGGAAATCTTGCTGGACCACAATGCAGAGGTTGATCTAGCTGACGGAGATGGGCGCACTGCTTTGTCAGTGGCCACCCTCTGTGTACCTACAGTGGCAGGGGTCAAAGGTTATGGTGAGGTAGTCAGTCTGTTACTGGAGCGCGGAGCAGATCCAGGACACCGGGACCGTGACGGGATGACACCACTGCTTCTTGCAGCCTATGAGGGCCACGAGGACATAGTTGAGCTACTGTTAGAAGCTGGTGCTGATGTAGATGAGACTGCTGGCCCTGATGCCAATGTCCCTGCCGCAGCCGCTGTTACTCCACTGCTGGCTGCTGCAGCTATGGGTCACATCAGGACAGTGGGGCGCATGCTCTTCTGGGGAGCAGCTGTGGATGCCATTGATAGTGAAGGGAGGACAGCACTCAGCCTGGCAGCAGCAAGAGGCAGTGTGGAGGTTGTCCGTGCCCTGCTGGACCGAGGCCTGGATGAGAACCACAAGGACGACCTAGGCTGGACACCACTGCATGCTGCTGCCTGTGAGGGTCATCGGGCTGTGTGTGCTGCCTTGACGGTGCAGAGTAGCATGGCAAGGGTAGGAGAGATGGACATTGAAGGCCGCACTCCCCTTATATTGGCTGCCCAGGAAGGTCACTGCAGCACAGCCAGGCTCTTGTTGGACAGACGTTCTCCCATTGACCACAGGGCCTATGACGGACATTCTGCCCTAAGTGCTGCCCTCCTGGAGGGCCATGCTGAGGTGGCAGAGCTGCTTATGAGGCGAGGGACAGACACTGATGTCCGGGACGCAGAGGGACGGCCTCTGCTCTACCTCCTGGTACTGGAGGGTCGCCTAAAAATGGCTGCTCTCCTCATGGAGAAAGGAGGGGTGCCCCTGGAGTCCCGGGACTCTGAGGGGCGTACAGCACTTCATGTGGCCTCCTGGCAGGGAAATATGGGGATGGTGGGGCTACTTATAAGGAATGGAGCCGACCCCAATGCACAGGATACAGAAGGGAGGCCACCATTGCATTCAGTTGCATGGAGAGGACATGTTGAAGTGGGGCGGCTTCTCCTAGAGGCGAAGGGTATCAATGTAGACCTAGCCTGCCGCCAACAAAGGGCAACAGCTTTGAGCATTGCTGCCCAGGAGGGACACATTAGCATCGTCGCTATCCTTCTGGAGAGAGGTGCAAACCCTGACCACATGGACAAGTATGGCCGTAGCCCAGTCAAAGTAGCTGGGAAATCTGGGCATTTTACCATTGTCAGGCTCTTAGAGAGCTATGGAGCAAAGCCATACCCAGGCCTGCTGCCCCCCTCTAATCCTCTTTCACCCGCAAGGTCCACCATGAAGAGCCCCTCCTCAGCCAGCTCGGGGAGTAATGGAGGTGAAGTTGGCACCAGAGTGCCAACTCTGTCTGGAGGAGCAGCTGCCACCTCCACCTCTTCGGCATCCTCCCCTGGCTCCACTGCTGAGCGATTCCACTCCATCCAGAGCTCTCAGACCTCATCTACTTGCCACTCTTTGGCCACTGTGCAGACAGTGCCAGCTGACAGCCTGAGCTTCACCCAGCAGATCCAACAGCACTCACTGCCCCGCAGTCGTAGCCGTCCCTCCACTCTTCCCCCACCAGGGAGCTCAGCCATGGGCAGCCTCCGTGGGAGCAGCCAGAGGCAGCACAAGGGCAGCCCTCCCCCCACCATTTGCACAATTACTGCCATGGTGCACAACTGCGAACTGCCTCAGAAAGGCTTATCCTCTGACTTTGACTATCCCAACAAACTAAAGACCCAAAACTCAAACCTTATCAAAGCAGACAGAGCTCAGTACGGAGGGGGTAAATGGCACTCTGTCATGGCTTCCCTTGGGGTAACACCAGGGCAAGATTGCCTCTTGAGAGCTGCTAAAAACAGAGAGAGCCCACCTCTAGGCTACCCCTATCAGCTGCAAAGCCCACCTCAAGGGGAGGCTTGGGATTCTGGACCCCAGAAGAACATTCTGTCACCTCCTTGCTACAGTTTTATCCCAGTCCTGCCTTCTAGTGCCTTGCAAGAGGATCCCATGATTGCTATGACAACCACAGACCCCCAGCTCAATCTGAAACAGGCCATCAAGCTGCAGTTTGAGGGCCCTACCAGTGCAGCCTTGTACAAGAGAGAAACACCCCTGTGACTGGTGCTAATGTAAGTGACTGAATTTACAGTAGCTATCACTGTCACTGTTAGTTTGTGGGTATTTAGAGATGTCCAAAGATCATTTGTCTCCTGAAAAACAAAAAAAAATATTATTCTCAAAGCAATTGTCAGGTATTTTAACATAATTATTGACATCATTATTGCATTGTATAGATCCCTTCAGTATTAAAATATAGCCTATCAGTGTTACTTCTGTGAAGAGGCTTTACACAACTGGCATTAAACCATGGCAGCTGGATCTCTAGAGGGCTACATGCCAAGAGCCATAAACAAGCAATTGTCTTTGGAGGTGTACATTTAGAGGAACTTCTGGAATTTTAATAACAGCATTCTTTGTTTTAGGTGGAGGTGGACATTTTTGCAGTTCAAGGGGCAGTTTAGAATGTGGATAGTGGCTTTCTGGGGTCAGATGAAAGAGTAAGGGATCTCTCCACCATGTGCCCCCCCCACTCACCCCTCACCCTGCCTTTCCCCCTTCTGAGGATCTGAAGAAGAAGGAGCTGAAAGACATCAAAGCTGTTTACATTCCGGCCTTTCCATTGTCTCTGTGTGTGTGTGTGTGTGTGTGTGTGTGTGTGTGTGTGTGTGTGTGTGTGTGTGTTTGGCAGCTATTGTTGGACACATACTCACCTGTCCATTTGCACACACAGAAACATGTGCACTCTACCTCTATCTCTGTTTCTGACAGAGATAGAGGTAGATTCCATTGTTCCAATATTGACATCCACTGTTGGGATATAACCTGCAACATCACACCCACAAAAACAATGGAATTTTCAGCATTTCCAACGCATGTTATTAGCAACACATATTGATGATATTAACATGTCATGCTGAGACAAATGTGTGTTGTCTTAGACATATACAGTAGATTTGTTGTAAATGACCCCCCACCCCCACCACCTTCTCCTACTGACCTCAGAACAGTGGCTAGCCAGACAGCATGACAGCTGGCCTTAGATACTCCCTTGTTCCTCGTCACGGAGCCATTACTGTGTCAAAACTGTTTGTGGTCTTTGTCTCTAGTTTGAGGCTACAGCTCACAGCAGGAGTTTGGTCCTGCACCAATAATCAATTAACTTCATCAGAAGTGTAGAAAAAAGCTTTTTGTGCCGTGGAACTGTCATAAAGCGGTCTGCCAAAAGGGCTCTCGCAAGCAGACAAAGTTACACTCATTCATTTGAACTGGAGACTTAAAAATATAACTAATTTTCAACCTGGACCCTATTTTCCCATCATTCCCATCATACTGACTGATTCTGCCCAGAGTCAATATGTTGAACATATGTTGAATATGTTTCCCTATAGGACTGTATTGGAGCGCCACACCCACTGGCAAGAAAGATGCAAGTAGCTGTATGGTGAAGAAATCTGACGATCTGTCTGTATGATGGAAAATTAGGGTCCTTGTTGAAAATGGCTTGTGCTATGCTTTAAATTGTTTTCATACCAGCTCTTTTTGAATTTGTATATATTTTTTTTTCTTTTTGGAAGCAGTAAACAGCCTTGTTTGGAGGGCTTTATTTTAGCGGCCTTGGTCTTCATCAAAGCCTTTTGATATTTAACAGTAAACAGTGTCAGCATGAACCTATGGGGGCTGCTATCCAACCAAAAAGTCTGCAGAAAACCAAGCCTGCCAAAGCCTGACCCAGAGTCAGCCACCATGTCTTCAGTGCTGGGTTTTTGACAGAAACTGTAAAAGACAGCCAGGCTTAATGCACCAGCTCTGCTCACTCAGTTTGATTGTACTGGACAGGGAGGATAATGACTGTTTGACCATAAATACCGGAGATTGATGTGAGAGTGCTGCTTCAAAACTCATGTTCCCTAGTGTTTACCGTTACGTTACCATTTTTCATGTGGTTAATATTTAATTACATTCTTTTATTAAAATGGCAAGCTGTGCCATAATCAATGTCTAACTCAGAGGTGTCATGACTGCTGATTTGTGAATGTTAGGTAGTTAGAAAATACGCAAACTAGCGCACTAGCTTGTGTATTTTCTGCTGCTTGCACCTGTGGAAAAAGTATATGTCATAGATAGTTACTGGTATGTTTGCCTCGTGCAGGGAGAAATAAAAGCTACTCAGTGATCACAGCCACCTGGGATTAAGACATTACGTCTAAAGTAATATTTTTACATATGCCATTTGCTTTTCTAGTTTTCATCCACAAATGATTTCCTCAATAAAAGCACCCATAAACTACTCAAAAAGAATCTAACATTATGAAGTTTTTATTGATCCTTTATAATTGGTACTGATGCAAAACATTTGTATATACGTATATATTTATTTATCTAATAGCCAGCCCTAGTGGGGTTCATCTTCTGGTCCAGAGAGAGAAATCTTCATGCCTCTTACCTGGAAAAATGGAAGCTTAGTCAATCATTATTGTCCCATAGGGAAATGGTTTTGCAGGCGGGTTTAAAACAAAACAGAAAGCAACATGCAGTATGAAACACAGACACATAAAATACAACACTGTCATCCTAACAATTTTTCCTAGCAATTTAAATGTGTGAGTTCAGCAGCTGGATAGCAGATGGAATAGAGTTCTTTTTTTCTATTTCACTTAAAGCGAGGTACTCTAAAACGACGGCCCAATGGGAGAAGCTCAACCTGGGAGTGAAGTGGGGGATCTGGACAACGGAGGACTGAGTTTGCCTTCCATTTCCTGCTTTTTTTTTAGAGGTCTGATGGCTGGACTTGATCTTGAATTTTGTTTTCAAGTATACTATGGCTTACGAAAAGAAGTGTCCTTCATGGTGTTTTGCAAATTAATGTAGTTCAGTTAAAAGTTTAATTGAATTATTCTTCAAATTCATTCAATTTAATGAAGTCCTCACAATACTGGACCCTGATTGGCTGACAACAACACCACCTCGTCCAATTCAAATGCGGTAAACTGAGTGGAGGCTTTCCAGTAGGGCTGGGCAATATGGTTGAAATCAATATCATGATAATCGTAAGGATTTTTCTCTATATCAATATATATCACGATATAGTTCATGTATGCAACATCACGTTAAATAATCAAATTAATGTTCATCTCATTGAGCCGAATGGTAATGTTAGGTGTGATGTCAAACAAAACAGAAATATTCAAATAATATTCCTACCATACCTCATTTTATCAGAGTTTTTAAGTCAAATTTGCTTGTCATCATCAATTCAGACAGCAGAAATGTGTGTCACGATATCAAAATATCTTAATATCATCACCATATGATTCCACTGAAAGACGATAAATGATAATATTGAATTATCGCCCAGCCCTACTTTCCAGGTAAAACGCCTCAAACTTGCCTGATTGGGAGCATTTAAATAATTCTTTAGTGACAGGAGCAAGTCTAGTTGTGATGTGTTTCCTGGAGTTAGTCTGAAACTGTAAAAAAAAGATGGATTTTTGAAAATGCGGCTTTAAATCTAACCACCCAAACAAAATCTAAATTAAACAATGTCTTCATTAAACATCTTTGATCACATACATTTTTAATTCCAGTAATATGGGACCTTTAATATAGGGAGAGATGGAGGGGCTGCTAAATTGCTTGGTGGTTGATGCTGTAAATAGTTTGACTAATATAGCAGCTCTGCCAAGGGAAAGGGGATCAAGTGTGGGAGATAGTGAGGGGGCGTAAAATATGAGACGGAGGAAGACAGACTGTGTGAGCTGTGTGATTTGGGTGAAGTGGAAAGTGAGTCCCATTTTCTTTTGTACTGTACAAATTATGATGACTTAAGAGAGTTACTGTTCCATGAAATCGTTCGAGAAAACCCTGAAATATTCTGGTGTTCAGACGAGCAAAAACTGGAATGGCTGTTTAATTTTGATGTGTTTGAGTTTGCTAACTTTATCTCAAAAGCCTGGAAAAGAAGGCAAGATAGATTGTTTAATTAATATTTATTTTGATTTTGCAGTAACACACAGTAAGCTTCTGTCAGTGATTTAGGAGTTCTGCCCTACTCAGTGATGGTCTGCAGATCTGAAGGTGAAAGATGCTTTCGTTTCCTTATTTTCTTTCTCTGTTGTTTGACAGTGTAAACGCTGTACTCTGGTCCTGGCTTGTTTGAATTTATGGTGTCCTGGGCATACAATTAGCATGCGCAACACAATAATAAAATTTAATTCATTCACTATACTGTACTATGGGCATAAGAATGTAGAATGACTTTGATTTGATTAAGTTCTACCAAGGGCAAGGGGGTTCAACCAGTGCCCTGTGTGAGAGAGAGATAGACATGATTCATTCCCACCATTCTGTTACAGGGCTAGCTAGACCTAACAAGTTAGCTCGTGTAGTTGTTTAAATAAATGCCTACCTCCAGCTTAGCAAGCCTGTAACCTGGAGTCTTCCCCTGCATGTTGCAAGGTGGTTTGCCTCGCCCTGTGTGTGTGTGTGTGTGTGTGTGTGCTATCCCTACCTCCTGGGGGGGTTAGCTCAACTCACCGGCATGCAGGTCTCCACTCGGTTACCAGTGACCCGCTCACTCCAGCCCGTCTGTTGGTAGTTAGTTCAGATATACAGTATATATATATATGGTGGAAGAGGTGGAGGATGTGTAGATGGCGAAGATTCAATGTTGTCTCCAGAATCCAGTAGGCCTTCAGCGCTGTCTCTCTCAGTGGTGCGTTGTTCCGACCAAACTTGCCGCCAGCCCACATTTTATCAAACTGACTTCCAGTAAGAGTATGCCCCCCCCCCTCATGTGTGACATCAGTTCAGACCCTGCCTCTTAAGCCTTCATACACCTAGACCAGTGATTCTCATCCTTTTTCATATCAAGGACCCCTAATCTAGTCCACATTAGAGCCGCGGACCCCCCATTTGACGAGATTATGTCTCTCAGACCCAAATCTGAGAATATTTTTTATTGTTAGAAATGATTTTGTCCGGAATTCCATAACTATCTCTATTGTAGGTAGAGAGAAAACAGTGAAACTATGACCAAAACAGTCATTCTCTAATTGTGTTCACTTCTTGTAAATGAAATAATGGTGAACTTTAACAATTCATCAATTTGCTGGGGACCCCCTGGAACCACCTCAAGGACCCCAGGTGGTCCCCGGACCCCACGTTGAGAACCACTGACCTAGACAACTGGAATGAATATTGTAGTGAGTATGCGGGGTTTATGGGCTTAGTCGCCCTGCTGAACTTGACTGACAATCTAATAACGAATTGAGCTCACCTGCATCTGGGGAAACTGACAGAGGACAGAGCCGGGCCCCCAGCAGCATTACATGGCAGCCACAATAAAATAATAAAATGGTGTTATCAGCACATGCTTTATTCGATCGAGTTTGGCAGAGTTTGGCATTTTTCCGCATTCAAAAACACCGACGAGTTCGCCCTCAGAAATGTTGACAGATAAATTTCACACCAATCGTATCAAGGAAATGCTACTTCTACTGAGTCTAATAAAACATTGATGACTCTAAACGTTCATAAACTATAGTCGTCAGATCATTTCTCATCATTGATGAACACCCACAAAGAAGATTATATGGTTTTTAAACAGTAGTCCATGTCTTCTAGTCCTGTCTATTGCATTTGCTTAAACTTTTAAATGATGTTACAGCAGGTGGGAGGTGGTTGGATAGCTGGGGTGGGACTCTGTTAGCTGACCACACAGTCTGTTGATCCATTGGTCCTTTTTTTTTTTTTTTTTTTTCTCTCTTTATTACTATCATCAGCATCAGATATACAAAATTATCCAAAAGCATAAATGTAACAGAACAGTAACAAAGAATAACAGACATATAAATATACAACACCAGGGGTTACAAACAAAGTTTGACACAAACAAATACAAAATGAAAATGGTGCAGTAAAAATTATATTAAGATGTTAAATTTGGAGCATATCAAGGACCCTAGTTTTGATGAGATTTCGTCTCTTAGACTCAAATCTAAGAATATTTTTATTGTTAGATATGATTTTGTGCAGAATCCCATGACTATCTGTATTGTAGGTAGAGAGATAACAGAGAAACTATGATCAAAATAGTCATTCTTCTACATTCTCTAATTGTGTTAACTTCTTAAAGGGAAATAATGGTGAAGTTTAACAGTTGATCAATTTGCTGGGGGCGCCCTGGATCTCCCTCAAGGACCCCTGGTGGTCCCCGGACCCCACGTTGAGAACCACTGGTCTAAGCTGTACCACGGGTCCACGGGTTGTTGTAGTGTGTGTCTGTTTGTAGTGATATATAGCTTTAACACTTTAACACTGAATCTCCCTGTGTGTAGTGGATAACTGGGGTTTGCATCGAGTGGGGTAGCTGGGGCCGGTGTCGTCTCCCATAGATGTCCCTGCCATTCGCTCTACTTGCTGTACATTATGAATTTCTAATAAAGCATTGTATTTTTCTACGTGGTTGTTGTGTTTTGGATATAACCTCAGACCTCTGGTGGTGGCAGCAAACACTGCTCGGCCTTACTGAATTGGCCTCAACCCTTATCATAAGGTTTATTACAGTATCATAACAATTAACTATTGCTTAATGAACACAGTGACAGCATCGTTCACCGTCAGCCTCCATTACTGTGGAGCCCCTTCTAGTATGGAGACTTTTTTTTCCTCTTGATCAGCAGTTGCAAGCAGGCATAATCAATTATTGACAAAGTGATCCCAGAACACACAAAAAACCTTATCTCTGTTGATGAGCTTTAGTTGTTGTATTGTTTCGACTACTGTAACCTGTCAAGTGTTGCTAAGTAACATTGCTTCTGATCACCAGGAGAGTTCATGTTGTTAGTTTCTTGCTCAGGAATTCAACTGAGAATATAAGCTCTGAAAAGAAGTAAATGTTATAACAAGTGTAGTGTTGGCTTCCTTTAGCTGGTTACATCAGGCAGCAGTGTATTGCAGTGTAATCAGCATTGTGCCACGGTGGCAGACAGCGAGCCAGCACTGTTTGTATACATGGGAAGAAGTCAAGCCATTCCTGGCCCTGCAGCTGGCTAGCTATGTTCCTGCCTTTATTAGCACAAGCTGGAGAGTCTGGCAGCATCTTTCAACCCCCCCGCCTCCCCTTAATCCCCTATGGCAGAAACACCACCCTACGCACTGCACATATTGTAAAAGTAAGCACACAAGAAAATGTACTTGTGTGATATTTGTGGAAAGGCACACATGCAAACATATGCATTGTTTGGAGAAATTTCCTTTCGTTCCGTTTCGCTTATACCATTTTCCCTCAAATAATGACACAGTTCACTTCCCCAAAGTGGAGCAGGAAGTATTATTTGAATGCACACCATCATTTGAGCACACAGGCCTAAAGGCAGCAGTGTAGCTGAATAAACTGCAGGGACTCCCCACCTTATAACAGTCCTCTCCCACAAGTACTGCTGGCTTCATGCTGGGTTAATTGGGCACATCATGTCAGGTAGATTTACCTTGAAACCATGTCTACCTTCCCTGCAGAAAAGGCAGAATTGAGAGGGGGAGGGCTGTACTGTCGATTGCACACTATTTATGAGTGGGAGGACTGGTGTTTGATCTGTGACTGGCTGGCTGGGTAGAGGGAGTGATGCGAATCTCTCAGCTGTGCAGGAACCTGACTCAGTGCATACAGAAGCCTTTATGTTATACATCATAAGGCTACAGGCCTGAAGGATGCTCCCTCAGTTATTTCTCAGTGTAGAAGATCATTTTGCAATCACCATAAATTGCCATTGAGCTTAAAGGTCTAATTGTAGTCAGTGTGATGCAAATCTTGTCTCTCCAGTTTTGCCATTGTTAATGTAAGTGATGGCTGACATACTATAGTGTCATGTGTAGAAAATGTTTTATGACCCTGGGACTAAGCCAAATAATTGCTACTGCATTGTAAAATGTCAAAAAACGACCTGACTGTGAATAGGAAAATTAACCAGATTATGTCTGTTCCCTGAGTTTTTGCCGATACAAGGCTCCTACAAGACAATGACAATATGTGACTCTCATGAATTACACATTCTCCATTCAATATCTCTTCCAAAATCACTACAATATCTCTATAATATTTCTATAGGGACTTAGTGTGTCTGTGGTACTCAATAGTGAGTTTATAGTAATCTTAGTGTACTTTATATTGTTGTCTCCCATGGTATCACTATAGGGCTTGTAATTTTGCTGTAATATTTGTATAGTAGCCTTCTAAACTTTATTTTAGGATTTACTATAGTTGTTTTTCATGAGGGAGAACATGAGCCTAATGAGGACAAGTTCACAATAGTCTGACACAGTTTCAGCAAACACACATTTTATTTACTGTATACTTGTAAGTCATCATGACAGCAGATTTCCCTGATAACCAATGCAATAAACATACCTATAACACAATCATCTCTATTTTTATCCTATATTCATGAAAACAAAAACAGCAACAGGTGAAACCACTTTGTCTTTCCTCCTCTAGCTCCCACCCCTAAGCCAACATCCCATTAAGATGTTAGATATCTCTCAGACATTTCCAGCTCTGCCTTCACAGTCTATGTGTACCTGCATCACCAATAGGTGACTCATGACAGCCTGGGTCCTATTGTGTCAGACTGCAGGAAGTTTCTTTAAAGATTTGGCCATGCATGGCAAAGGATTTTCCTTTGATATGCCTTGTGGATGGATTAATATGGACATTTTTTTAAATCTTAAATCTCACTGAAATACTACAAGGTGTGTTAAATCCATATAAATCCTCAATCTAAATTGTTATGTTTATTAGTAATTGAGAGAAGGTGAGCATAATTATCCTTCAGTTATAGAAATTGACTTTGCATCTCCCATCTGACATTGTGCACAGTGATAAACCAGGATCCAATAAGCCTCCCTTCTATCAGACTTGTAACGGAGAATGCAAAGTCGAAAGAGAAATCAGCCATAGTTTGAACATAAAACCGACACCCTTGCGAAGCCCTTGGGGATCCTAACCTAGAAAACCAACCTCCTGAGGGAAAAAAAAGAACACACAATACACACAGGAACTCCTTGGAATGAAAGCAAAAGATGTAGAGCTGCACATATCCACCTCTTGATGCGTCATGCCTCTGCACCACAGTTTATTCTAGGCAATGAATTACTAAGCATGAGAACATGCACCTAATCCCAAACAAGCAATGGCATCCAGTCTGCTGAATGAGACATCTGCTATAAACAGACACCAGACATATTGCACCAAAGAGAGACAGGATGAGAATTTGGACACCTGTCTGGTTTCATTCACCCATCCTGTACTTCCTGGCAGCAGTGTCCGGGTGTTGTGTACAGAATCCATATATCAGAGACGAGGATATGCTTGACAGATCGGCACAACTGGTGAAAGCACAAAGTGGAAGGCCTGGAAAGCCACTGAGCTCCTCCTGTTGTTAGTAAAGATCAGTGCCAGTGTGGAAAATTTTAGAAATTGCCTCCAAGATTCCTGAAATTATTGAGGCCAACGTGACCAGACTCAAGTCAACTTGAGCATTTAACACAGCAAACTGAAAGTGTTGGACAAGAAAATCAAGTTTGACAGCCCACTTGAAAATTAATATAATTTTACATTGTAATAAACAATATCATATCATGCATGCGTGAATTATTGAATGAATGTAAATAATATTATTCCATACACAATGGAAATGCTGAGAGTTGGGTTTCTCAGTGCTGACCTCTGCAGGCTACCAGCCCTGGGTGGTAAAAGCACACAGAACTGTACATTGCATCTATTAACTGAAAGAAAGACATTAACTCACATAACAGACATATTGCAATTTTTAGTAAAACTCACACATATTGGGCATGTTTACCAATAAGGAAGCTCAGTATTATTTGACTTCAGTCAATTCAGAAAAACTAAGTAAAATAAAATAATTATTTGAGGAGACAATTTCAATCATTGAACAATTGCATGTCATCAGAAAAAAATGACATGGATATAAATCTTACACTGTTATATTCATGTTGTTGTGGTGGTGTTAGTAGTAGAACAGCATTCTGCTCTGTCTCCTGCTGCAATCGCACTGGTAAGAATGCATCAGTGAAGAAGAGAGGTTCAGACAAGAGGGTATGGCGCCTGCACATATGAAAAAAGGTTTGCTCCTTTCTTCATGCTAGAAGTGTCAAAAAACAACACTAAGCAGTCATCATACCCCTGTGTGTGTCTGTACACATCAACTCACTGGTTACTCACGTCTAGTCCTGGCTTCATTTGTACTGGTAGATCTTGATGCAGTGGTGCATGCTATCAGACACAACCAGGCAGCCCTCAGGCAGCAGGGCCAGGCCTCGTGGGCTACTCAGCCCCTGGGTGACTAGGGGCCAGCCCACCCCCTGCGCCGGGTATAACACCACCTTGTGCTGCTCCCCCCAGTCCGCCACTAGCACGTTCCCATCTCTATCTATACAGATGCCCCAGGGGCAGGCAAGGACAGGCCCCATGCCAGAGCACACCCCCAGGACCCTCACCGTATTCCAGCCAGGCTCCAGCACTTTTACACAGGGCTCACGGCCGGTCTCGCTGCCCCTCTCGGACACAGCCACCATACCCGAGCTCAGGCAAGCTGCCACCAAGTAGGGCCGGTGGAATCCTGTCACCACTGTGCGCTCGAGGCGAGAGCCCGTCTTGGGGTCCAGTTTTAGGGCAATGAGGGTGCCTTTGCGGATATCAGCTACCAAGAACTCATCCTGCCTGGTTACCGTCACTCCCCTGGGGGCCTCCAGCTCGCTTTTGGCAGAGCCCGACCCCGACCCCCCGTAGGTCTGGAGCAGGCGGCCATGGCGGCTAAACACAAGCAGGGCACGCTCCGCTGCACAGCTCAGTGCGATCAGGCCCTTAGCATTGACAGCAATGTCAAAGTAGTTCCGGCAGCGTCTGGCAGAGCTGTCAAAAGTTGGGGAGGCCACTTGCTGGAGGATATTGCCCCGGGGGTCAGTCACCTGTTTTGAGGTTTAAAATTTGTTTTAACATCATTGTCTTCCTCAACTGCTGTGTAGTATATTGTATGTGTCAGAAAGACGATGAAATGTACACATAAACATGAAAAAATAGGTTAAAAATGAACAGATTAAAGTAACAAGGAAATGGCATTTTGATAGTGTCTCGCTTCTGTAATTCGGCATTAGGCGTTCAATCACGTAGGGCTGAAACCCTATTGTTTTTGTGCAGATTCTTCTTGTAGACGCCAATAATGTAATAACAATCAATAATGTAACTGATGATAATGTAATAAATTATTGGAAGAGGATCAGGGCTACATGTGAAAAATTTGAGTTCTGAGATTAATATCACAATTCTGAGTTTATACATTATACAAATCGTACAGTAATGTGGGAATAAGAATAACACACATCGGATCATAAATTAAACCTACCCTGCTTAACGGCTATTATGGCTCACAATATATAGGCCTAGCAGTGCGTAATGCCCATTATGGCTATTATGGCAATTAGCTAATAAGGTAAAAAAGTGATTTTTCTGTGACTTTAACAATAGAAAAGGGTATAGTGCATAATGATACCATTTAAAGATACAAACATACACAAAAATATACATACATACCTGCACACGCGCATTTCCGCAGTCCACTATAAAGAGTTGGCCCTGTGGCGTGGCATGAACGCCACTGGGCAGAGTGAGGTCAGCACGACCCGAACCCTGCTTCCCAAACTGCCTGATGAGATGGCCTCCTCCGGTGTGGAGCAGTGGGAAGGACGGGTCTCCCTCCTCCATCTCTACCAGGGCTGGCTCTCCTGTCTCCCCTCTGCCTCTGTTTGGCTCCGGAGAGGAGCTGTTTATGACAGACATGGATAGAGACCTAGCCACCAGGGGTCGGTTCGGGGTGCCTACTGTGATTCTTTTTTGCGGCTGGTGCTGAACATTGGGGTCTCTATATGCAGGGCAGGAAAGGGTCTGTCCAGCATCAGAGACCCTCGACCCCCTGCTGAGAGTCGGGGAGGTGGAGGTGGAGATAGAGGTGCAGTTGAGGCTGTTACGCTTCACCCTCCACACACCAACATGCCCATTTCTCCCACCGCCGATCAACGGGCGTGTCTTGCGTGTCAGGTCCGCTGCAGACTTGGACAGATGAGAGTTGTGGTTCAGAGAGCCTCTGCTCGTGCTGTAGTCACGAGGCGAGCTGACGATGAATGTGTAAGAGGAGTCGAGGCTGTCTGCTGGGGAGGGTGCTCGGCCAGAGTCTCCAGGGGTCCCCAGAAGGTGGTCATCAGAGGACTGGCTTAGGTAAGAGTGAGGTCGGCCCCTGGAGGTGAGGTCTAGGCAGCTTTGGCTGGTCAGAGGCTCTCTGGGAGTCACCCTGGGAGATGTTAGGACACCATGACTGTACCTCGAAATTCCCCAGTTGGAATCCTGACTCTCTCTTCCTCTGTCTCCATCCTGGCTGTCTAAACTCCAACGCTGACTAAGCTTGATATGCTCCCGTCTTCCCTGTTCAGGTGAGGGGGAGGGCTCCCGGCTAGAGACTAGGCCCAGGGTACGTGGTTTCCTCTGGTTCCTGAGGGAGTACCGTGTACCATCAATATTCATCCTATACCCTCGCTCTTTGCCTTCAGTATCCCTGTTGTTAAGCACTGCAGGGACGGCCAGAAAGAGGTCCTCCCCTCGTGGTTCAGAGGATGGTGATTCCATCTCATCATCCTGGGATGACTCCCGGTCAGACTGCTCACGCTTGGGAGGCCTGTGGCACATCTTTGGCGAGGAGAGCTTCAGTTCCTCCTCTGACTCCACATCGCTCCGAGCAGAGAGACAGATCTTTCTGACCACCCTGCCTGTTGGTGAGGTCAACCCCTGTCCTGGCCCAGCACCATCCGGGGTGCTTCTCTCTTCCCCGGCACCTCGGTGGCTTGTTTCCCCACATTGCATCTCCCCTGAATGAAGAGCACACAGTTGACCCTGGGGCCCACAGCCTCCAACAGGCAGGCACAGGCTGTGTTCCTGCACACGGATGTCTCCAAAGGTGACGGCATTAGGCTGGGAGCTGGGCTTGAAGCTCACCTTCTTCAGGGAAAGGGAGATCTCCCAGGGCTGGAGGAGCTCTGCGACCCCCTTCAACAGCAGGTTCTGGTTAGGCCCACTTTGGTCCAAACCTGAGCGCTGGCTCTTCCTCTGAATCTGCTCACGGAGGTGGGCCAGTTTACGGAGCCTCTGGTCCAGCAGGGACTGGCTGACACGGGCTGCTGCTGTGTTCTCCCTCTGCACTTGCTCCAGATGCTGCTGGGCATCCCGGTGGTCCTGCTCCACCCTCTCCAGCAGGCGGCGTTCTTCTCTGCGTGCTCCCAGGATGGCCCGCTCCACACCCCGCTTCACCATCTCGGTCTCGGCTGCATGCCGCTCTCGTAGGTGACGCAGTTCTGTCTCTGCCTGGGCAAGGTCGCACAGTGCCTGGGTGGCCCAGCATGGTGGAGGGGATGGGGGCAGGGGAGCAGGGGCAGGGCCATCTGACTGGCCCACAGGACTGGGGCTGTGAATTGGGATAGGGGAAGTGGGATTGCTGCTTAGAGGAGATCCAACAAACATCATTGCAGAAAGGGATGAGTCGATGGATGGGTGGATGGATGATGGATGGATGGATGGATGGATGGATGGATAAAGGGTAAATGATAATCTCTTTTCTTTTCTGGCATTCAATTTGAGTTCCTGAAGAAATAGACAGAAATAGACAGAAAATTAACACACAAATTAAGATCATAAGAACAATTATGTACATAATGGGTGCCATTTTTAACATGAAGAGTGACATTGCCTGGAATCTTTACATAAAGTGAAAGGGATTATTATGCTCTTTGGATCTTGGTTCTAGTGTTTTCTGGCAGAACCATGTGAGATTTCACGAGGCTGGACAAATCTTGAATGATTGTCAGGACAGCAGTGCATGAGTAGCATGGACTTGAATGGAAGTTTAGAAAAGGGGAAGAGTGGGATTAGGAGGGTTGGGAGACCAGGGCAGACTGTAGATACTCGCCTGGCTTTAGGAACTACACGGTGCCAGACCCCCCGGTCTGTTTGACAGTCATGTCTGGCCCATGTATATAAAACACATGAGTCTTGTTGAGGCCAGGTGCCATGGCATTATCCATGGCAACATAACCTCCCCCTGGGAGATCTGCGCCAACCCTGAGAATAGAGATAGAACAGGTAGAGAGGGGAGGAGGCTGAGTGCACAGCAATTGCTGTCGAACGGGTCATGTTGGTTAGGAGGGCTTTTATACTGTGGGTCGGTGGTCAAGGTAATGAAGCACAGGTGAGCTGGCAAGTGTTGGCTGTAGGGATGGGAGGATATAAGATTTTATCTTTTATCACGATAAAAACACTCAAGATAATTTTATCTTGGTGAATTTCCATTATCAGGATAATCGTGAATATCCTCACATGAGTGTGAATATCCTCACGAGTGGCTTGAAAAAGCTGTCTAGCTCACTAACGTACAGTCCTATTGATTTCCTGATTTATTTTGAATTGCCATTTGCCACATTTACAACACATAACTAACTGAACCATGTGAATGCTTGGATATCAGGTTGATAGGTAGATTCTTTTTATTAATGGATTTTTTTCTCTCATTGTGATTACCTGCTGGGTGTTGGCGAGAGTCTGAATCTGTCCTTGTTTGTTTTTCACTAAAAAGGATGTTCACAAAAAAAAGATATGTGTCCTATGATGCAATAAAAATATTTGTTTCTTAACAAAATGTAAGGTAAAGTGATTCTAGTATGTTTTAGTGCCATTTTAAGAGTTTTAAGCATATTTTGATGATTATCGGGATAATATCGTGAATCACAATTATTTTGGCCAGGATAATCGTGACATGAAATTTTCATATCGTCCCATGCCTAGTTGGCTGGCTCTGGTTAGACAGGAGAAGGAAGGGAAAATGAGAGAGAGCAGAGGCTCATTCTTGTGTTGTCCATTTGAAAGAGTGACAGGACAAGGCTGCATGAGTAGCAAGGATTTTAATGGGAGTCTAGAAAAGGGTAAGATGAGGAGGGTCGGAAGACCAGGGCAGACAGTGGATATTTGTCACAATGTCTTGATGAGGCTGGTCACCATGGGAGTATCTGTGGTAAGACAACCATCCCAAAAAGATTGGCGCTTGGATTCAGGCTAGTGAGAGCTGGGTGGAGTCTGGAAGCTGATCATGGAATGATGGGCGTGCTGTAGGGTAGAGAGGTTTGTGCGGATATAAGAACGATAGGCTTGGTAGGACCATCGGCCAAGGAGCTGGACTGTATGGGCATGCCTCATTCAGAGGCAGTGGTTGCAGTGTCGATGTAGAGGGAGTGGCCTGACAAATGTGCTGGGAAGCCTGATAATGTTAGAATGCATTTCAGGCGGCTATTGGATATCGGGCCAGTCTCCGTGGTGAAGAGTCGGTCAGTGGGTGAGGCTTGCTGGCAGTGGTTTCTCCAGAGCTGGTTTTCCTATGTTGTATTGTGAAAATGAGGGTGCCTTGGTTGAGAATCGATATGACCTGAAGACTGGGGTGTTGAGAGGGGTTGTAGGCTGGAAATGCTGAGGTGAATTCAGAGCATTGCAGGACCCCAAAGGCATGCAAGGAGAGGATGTCGATGGTGACGGGCTGACACTGGAGCGGGACCTTTCATTGGAGAAATTTAATCAGGAGGGTCAGGTGGTCGGTAAACTGGAGAGGGGCCTCAGGAAGAACCTGATTCCTGTCAGGTCAGAGTGGACGGTAGAGGTACACAGGAAGAGAGCTGGCTTATGTCATGAAGGATGTGATGGATAGCAGATCAGTGGAGGGGAAGGGCAGATGGGAGAAAGTGAGTTCTCCGAAATTAAAGGAGCTTGGCTGGGTGGGTATGGGAGTGGGGTGGAGGAGGGCTGTGAAATTTATGTCTTTAACTTGGAGCTTAGTGGTGGAAAAGAAAGAGTGGCCAGTGCGGCCTGGGAGGTAGGTGGGCGCGTAACTAGGCAACAGATCCAGAATTCGGCAAAGTGGAAGCAGAAAATGACTGTTGTTCAACCATGCCGGAACACAGTTCAGACACATAGCATACGATCATCGGGGGACGAGATTTATAAACACTAGCGCAGTATTGTAGATGTAGGGGAAAAGCACGTGAGCCAGAGGCATGTCCTAGGAGATTTTCTGGTTGGGAGGGGGACTAAAGCCTAGATGAGCCTAGGATCTACCAGGTGACAGCATGCAATCACCTAGTAACAAAAGGGGTGTGAACAGGGCCAGCAGGGCCTGAGAGGAGGCAGTCACTCGGGGAAGCAGAGAGCGGAGGGAGAGAGTGGGGCTTGGAAGAAGGCTGACGCTGAAGACGGTGGGGTGAGGCTGGTAGATGGACAGCATAGATGGACAGGTGGGAGTAGAGAGTGGACAAGTCGTAGGGGGCAGTGGGGCAGCTGAGAGATGGGAGGAGGACAGGGGATGGGCCGAAGGGGTGGGGAGGACGTGTGGAAATAGGGACGGTGGCAAGGGACAGACAGGGGTGAGAGAAGGTTAAGGGGCGGACAGTGTACCTTGTGTGCCCCTAGTGGCTAGACCCAAGGCAAAGAATATTCTTGGGGGCCCCTATGTTGGCAAACAATCTGATAACATAGACTGTAGGCCTACTCAAACTTGTCCTTATGGCTACCTCTTTAGAAAAACAAAAAGCATCGGCTCACAAGATACTAAAACCTTATAGAGTACATGGGTCAAACAAGTATATTCATCTGCACATTCATGTTATCTCTCTCCCTCTCTCTTACACACACACACACACACACACACAGATGAGTATAGTGGCTATAGTGGCTTAAACCACTGCCCCTTTGCCGTCTTTAGCTGAAGTGCCCTTCTGGACCAAATAAATAATAATAATTCTAATATTTACAGTAACATGAATAGTCATGACATATTGACTATTTAAAAGAGCCTAAAATGTTACTTCGATTGTCAAGCACCAGAGGTGGGGGGACTCGAGTCACAAATTTGACGACTCGCAACTTGCTTGATTACAATGATAAAAGACTTGACTTGACTTTGACTTGAATTCATGACTTGAGACTTGACTTAGACTTCAGAGAGATGACTCTAAAGTACTTGACATTATTTTAATTACATATTTGCATATTTCTAGATACTGCGTATGATAAGTTACCGTTTTTGGAACATGATTGGGTGACTTTTAGCGCAACGCAGTTAACGGTGTGAACACACAACAAACCTGGCAACCTAATGTTAGCGTAGCAATGACAACAGACCCCAGCAGACTGGACACCACAGGAGGCAACTGTCATGTTGTATTCCGGGGGACTTTTAATTTGACAAATACAACACAATACTACGGAGGCCCTAAAGTCCCGAAAGGTGATATTTTTTTATCTTGTGCGCACAAGATAAAAAAATAGGAAAAAAAACTGTATGGTAAAACAAAATTAGGAGGGCTTTTATACTGTAGGTAGATGATCAAGGTAAATGTTTTTTTTTGACTAATTTATTATTGATTCATTCATACACGGCTTTGGCTGCTATCGTTCCCCTTCCCCATTCCCCCTCTCAGGCTTCTTCAAAATAAAAATAAAAAATAAATAAATAAATAAATAAATTTAGATGTACAAGTTTTGTGTATGTGAGTATCAAGCTATCAATAGTATAACATTGTTTGGCCTATTATCTATAAAACATCTATTGTACGGTAATGAAAACATTTACATAATTAGGCTGGGTTATTATAACTGTAGTAGTACATAGACCATGGGAATAGATATCGGAAAAATATTAAGATCGTCCTAGGTATTACTTATTGATAGAAACACAGTAAAGTACAACAATAATAAAGGCAAAATAAATAAATAAATAAATAAAAAAGAGAAGAAAATAGATGATCAAGGTAATTAAGCACAAGTGAGCTGGTTAGACGGGAGAAGGAATGGAGAATGGGAGAGAGAGCAGAGGCTTCTTGTGTTGTCCACTCCTGAACTTCAGCTAATAAATTAGCTCCATTAAAGAACTTTTGATGAGCGAGCAAAAGATGATCTGCTCATTTCATCTAATTCATTTTTAGAAATACTTTAATGACTCAAACTCAATGGGAGGCCCCAGTGGAGTAACTTTGTCTATAAGACCAGTTAATAGTGGAAAGTCTTGCAGGCAAATTGGCTGTGGGATAATTTCTGATGAGAATTACACATCAGATGATTTTGCAAGCCCAGTAGAAATACTGTATGATAAACTGTGCCATCCTGTGTTGCTCATTCATAGGAAACAAACATCCATTGAGGAAACATAAACGTTCATACTGTAACCATTTTCTGTTGGTTCCACATGAAAAATCCAAAATCTTGCTTCTGGAAATCTGGTAAATCAATTTCTGCACTGCTGTCCACACATTGATGAATTTTTCTGTTACTATTTGATCCTAATCATCTTTTGTTGTCTATATTTAAACTTTTCTAGACAATATATTTCATTTCTGTGCTGCTGGTCGACTGATTTGACCAGTGGACCACAAGGCTGGCAGTGCACACGTGGAAGCAAAAAAACATGGCTCTACGAAATGGCAAAATTCTGTGGAACGGTCACCTAAGGCTAGGGCTGGACGATATGGTTGAAATCAATATCACGATAATCACAAGGGGGTTTTTTTTATATCGATATATATGACGATATGGCTCACATAAGCGAAATCACGTTAAATAATCAAATTAATGTTCATCATTTTGAACCGAATGGTAATGTTTGGTGTGATGTCAAACTAAACTGAAACTTTCACATAATATTCCCACCATACTTCATTTTGTCTGAGTTTCTAAATAAATCATCAGTTCAGACAGCAGAATTGTACGTCTCGATATCCCAAAATCACCATATCATCACAATATAATCCCACTGAAAGACGATAAACGATAATATTGAATTATCGTCCAGCCCTTCCTAATTTTGCGTTTAAAAGACGTCTAATAGGCGTCTATACGTAGACCTGACGTCTAGGCTAAAACACGGTTAAATTTGGGCTGTCAGTGAAAGTTTAGAAGACGTCTAACCATAGCCCAAGTATAGCCTAGCCATCAATTAGACAGCTATGTTGCTGTGAATGTGAATTTGTAATTAATTCAATTTCCATATATTTCAATTCATGGTTCTTTGTGTTCCTTGGATTTATTGATAGTTTACTAATTGAGATGTCATGGCAACTCATGTATTTTTGTGAGTTTGGGTCCCAAGCTGAAAAAGTTTGGGAACCCCTGCTCTACAGTAGCGATTTTAAACACTATGCTCATATGTCAGTGCTCCAGATAATACAATCCTTCCATGCTCCGTACTAGTGGCTTTGCTCCCCCTTGTGGATCAATAGTATCACCTCGGACAGGGCTGTAGGAAGCTGCTGGACGTGCACATACTATACTGAACAAAAATATAAACGCAACACTTTTGTTTTTGAGTTGAATTAAAAGATCTAAGACTTTTTCTATGCACATAAAAGGCTTATTTCTCTCAAACTGCACATTTCAGAGTGGCCTTTTATTGTGACCAGCCCAAGCCACACCTGTGCAATAATCATGCTGTTTAATCAGCATCTTGATATGCCACACCTGTCAGGTGGATGGAT
The DNA here is from genome assembly GCF_046629955.1 of Centroberyx affinis. Taxonomy (NCBI): domain Eukaryota; kingdom Metazoa; phylum Chordata; class Actinopteri; order Beryciformes; family Berycidae; genus Centroberyx; species Centroberyx affinis. The sequence goes on from NW_027280751.1 coordinate 153,077, forward strand.
TATCTTGGCAAAGGAGAAGTGCTCACTAACACGGATTTAAACAAATTTGTGAACAAAATTTGAGAGAAATAAGCCTTTTGTGTGCATAGAAAAAGTCTTAGATCTTTTATTTCAACTCATGAAAAATGGGAGCAAAAACAAAAGTGTTGCGTTTATATTTTTGTTCAGCATATGTATGACAGCTTGCGCAGGTCAACAACTTGCATTAGCGCATGCGTGCCTTGCCTGTCTAAGTGGGGTCCATGAGTGTGTCTGTTGTCTTTGTTTTTATTCTTTCTTTTATTATTAGATTCAGCCTATTTGCCCAAATTAAGTTCTGGTGTGTGTATCTATCTATTAGCTCTGTTAGATCTTTTGCCCGTCTTGGCCCTTTGCTATCCTTTGATATAAAGCATCACAGACCGGAAAACATGAGCATGCTGTGTACAGTTTACTGGTGTCACCTTACAGGATTTCTAGCTATTGAAGTTCCAATATTTCAGACACCTATAGCTGCCATTTGAGGCTGGCAATGTTCCAAGTTGCCTATAGTGCAGCTTTAATGCGTCAACAGTTCCAAACAGACGGTTTAATTATAGGGCTGGGTATCGCCACTGATTTCCCGAATCGATTCGATTTCGATTCACAAGGTCCCGATTCGATCCGATTTCCGATTTGATTTGATTCGATCCGATATCGATTCGGTTAGGGATATTTCAGTTACAATACCAATTTTGCTTGGATATGAAAGAGATTCTCAGAGAACTAATGCTGTAAATTGTACAAGGAACCCTCTAACCTGGTGCATTATTACAAATATTAATGTTTACATTTAGAATTGACCCCAAAGCAGTTACATTAATGTACTTTTTATTTAACATGACCAACACACTACAGCAGTCAACACAATATAGTGCAAGTTGTGCAACTCCACAGACTCTACAGTCAGTGAGAGTGACCAGATAAGTGATTTCTTTAGTGCGGAGTAGCTTCAAGCTTCCAGGGGAAAAGGCATATATTAAAAGATCGATCTCAGGATTTTATGAATCGATATCGGATCATTCACACGAAGATTGATTTAAATTGGAAAATCGATTTTTTTTAACCCTATTTAATTATATCTAATTAAGTAATTATTTGTAACAAGTCTAGACTCCCATCAGAAATGATAATTTCAATGAGGAAATGGATGACAGAGAAGAAAGCAGAGAATGCAATTCACCAAATCCAGAGTAACAACCTGATTCAAGCTTATAGAGTTGATTAAGCGCTGTGTTAATCTCTGCTGGACACCTGAGAAGCCTTTACTGACATCCAATCATTATACCTAATGCCACTTTTCAAGCAGACCAGGAAGCTCCAACAGCACAGTACAGACAATCACCATGGTGACACCTGTCGCTATGCTGCCAAGAGAACAGAGCTGCTTATGGAAAGGTGATATAGCCGTGAAAGAAAGAGATGGGGGTACAGAGAACTACCGTAGAGGAAGAGGAAAGATAGTTGGCATTTTGCATTCAGAAGTCTATTAGCATTTCAAATGGAGGCAGACAGCCAGAAGCTTCCAGATAGGGAGAGATCGGGAGGTAAAGACAGCCGGCCCGAGTGTCACCACAATACTTCTCAAGTCCCCAGTTCAGCAGTCAGAATCCCCTTCTTCCCTAGATACTGGGAAAAATGTGATGTGACACTAGAAATCATGCAAAGGAGGCCATGATATTTTATTCATGAGGCAGAACAAAGCGATCTAGAGAAACGGCAGTGAAAGATGTCTGTCCTCGCAATTGGTGTGAAGTATTGTGACGATAATGGAGCCCCTGGGAATCACCATGTGATGAATGTAAAGCAGCATTCTTACTAGGAATAAATTAGACAACTTATGGACCAAAACTATTTTGGCATCCATGCCAGACAGTGCCCTGGTCCATGTTCAACATTGTGATATAATATAGGGCTGTGGAGCAGCTGGTATGGTGAGGGTGGCAAAAACAACACAGCGATCACCTCTTGCTTCTACGGAGCCCCTCTGGGGTCACATGGTAGGAAAAAAAAACTTGATGTGTAAATCTGTGCGAACAGATTTGTAAACTGCCTTGCATGGACCGCGATGACCACGTCCACCAAGTAAGTTATCTAGCTTTGTGTTTTTGGAGTTTCACAGCATTTATGTGTAATTTAGCATTTATTGTGCTTGAATCCGAGGACACGGTTTTGAAATCCATTTGCACAGTTTACAAATCCGTTCGCACGGATTTACACATCAAGTTTTTTTTTCTACCATATGACCCCAGAGGGGCTCCGTATGCTTCAAAGATAAGTACAGAAAAAATGAATCTGTAATTGCTCCTCATTATGTAATATGTGAAACTGAGCAGAGCAAGTTAACGACTCACAGACTCCATTGGAACCTTTTGACTAATACACTACTGGATATGATATGAAGAATTTACAAATAAGTAGCCTTCTCTCTGAGCCCAGTCAAGTCTTTTAAGATGGGGACAACTGACAGGACTGTCCATGAGGCACTATGCCAGTCCCATCTCTTCCAGTCACAGAGGCAGGTTTCCACTCACATTACCGGACTACATTATAGATGAGGGGGGTCCAATTGCTCATCTTGTGAGTGATAGTCCTTGTGATAACTAGGCCATATGAGGAAGACATTGTCAGAGACTAATGCAACTCAATCTGACTACTGTGTGTCTGTCAAAAAATAACCTTAAACTCATTAAAAGTTGGTGACTAAACTATGAACAAATTTAATATAGAGGTAAATAACCTTATCTTGCGCTGGTGATTACATTTTCATGCGATATACTGTATAATGACACCAGGAAAAACTCCTTAACTCCAATTAGATTTTACAAGCAACCCATGGAAATCGAATTACTCATTTCATCATACTATGAAATGATATATAACTACTCCATAACTGTCTCTTACCTGTGGTCAGCACATATCAGCACTTGCAATTCCATGCTCTATTCTTCTTTACAGCAACTCAGCCTCACTTTTACCATCACCTTCTCCCTCTCTCCCTCTGTGCGGTTCATGCTGGTTTTTTGTTCACTTGTTGGCTGTTGCTAGGAGACAGCCAAGCCGGCTCCAGTTTCCACCGTATGCAAACTCAGAGAGTGCATCCACATTGACACTTTTCCTACTTTTCTGTCTCTGTACACGCCTAATTACTGCCCATGAGGAAACATCTACAATACACTCAGCGAGTATCACAAAGGACTACGTCAAATAAAGAGTGTCAATCATTCCCCTTCCTTTCATTCTTTTTTTTTTTTTTTTTAAGATTTATTTTCAGGCATTTTTATGCGTTATTGACAGATATAGTGAGAGAGAGACAGGAAGGACCGCGGGTTGGATTCGAACCCGGGTCGCTGCGGGAAGAACTGAGCCTTAAATGGTACGCGCCCCCCCCCCCCCCTCCCTCCCTTTCATTCTATTCATCCTTTTAATCTTCAAACAAACTGAGAGCAAAAGATCACAGGGACACTGGCATCGTTCAGAGGAAGGAATCTTTGTGTTGTGAACTACCAAGGTTATCATCGTTAACGAAAACTAGGTGTGAAAAAACATTTTTGTTAACTGAAATAAAAATAAAAACGAGGCTTTACAAAAAAAACGATAACTAACTGAAACTGTGTTGTGTGTTTACAAAACTAACTAGAATAAACTAAAATTATAGAGAAAATGTCTTTAGTTTTCGTCTTTGTCAATTTATTTCATACATAAGCCTAGTATTTTGGGTGGCTATGAAATTTATCTTCCAATTTTTTTTTTTACCTTTTTGAATCTCACCCCTGACAAATACCCCATATTACAAAAAAAGACTAAAACTAACACTGAAACTAATAAAAACTAAGCTAAAACTAAGCATTTTCAAAAATAAAAACTAAACTAAACCGCTTTAAAAACTAATTAAAACTAAACTGAATTTGAAAACAAAAAGTCAAAACGAAATAAAAATAAAAAATAATGAAAAATGCAAGGGTGCATTTATGACATCACTAACATGACAGCTCCATTGCTCCATCTACTGTCAACCTTTCCTGCTAACTTCACAGAACGAAGAACGAACCTAGACCATACAAAAACCTAACTCTTTCAGGTGAGGTTCAGTGAAATTTGTAGCCAGATGTCTTGAGACTGAACACCTTTTAGTGTGACAAATATTGAATTTTAATTTATACTGACAGACTATTTGATTTATACTGAAACGATTGGGATTTCAAAACAAAATATTAGAATATTAGAATATTTAATAGAATTGTTGAATATTGCGGCTAATGTGGTTTCAACATTTTTGCATTTTTACTGTACGTAGGTGGTGGTGGTCCGAGTTGACGGACTGAGTAAGGAGATGGCACTGTGCCCGCTGGGACCCTATTACCCTAGCCCCGCCCCTGACTGGTGGAAGTTTGGCATGATCAGCTGACAAATGGTTCAAAGTCACTGCATAACAGTTCAAAAAGTGACTGAAATTTCAACTTCTTGTTGTCCCCGCTAGGGCCGGGCAATATATTAATATTGTGATATGAGAGTAGATATCATCTTAGATTTTGGATATGGTAATATCGTGATATGGCATAAGTGTCTTTTCCTGGTTTTAAAGGCTGCATTACAGTAAAGTGATGTCATTTCCTGAACTTACCAGACTGTTCTAGCTGTTCTATTATTTGCCTTTACCCACTTAGTCATTATATCCACATTACTGATGATTATTTATCAAAAATCTTATTGTGTAAATATTTTGTGAAATCACCAATAGTCATCCCTACAATATTGTCGCAATATCGATATCGAGGTATTTGGTCAGAAATATTGTGATATTTGATTTTGTCCGTATCGCCCAGCCCTAGTCCCCGTTCCGTCAAGGTCAAGGTCCAGGTCCATATGAAGCCTATTGACACGCTTAAACATATGATTTACTTTAGTTTCATACATATTTTATACATATTTTTTCAATAATTTAGAATTTTTTTTTACAAAACCTGTCTCTTTCATGTGAACGTGCTCATAGCTGATAGGTAAATCCTGGGTTGACAGGGCCAGTTGATAACCACCTTCGTGAGACCGCTTACCCGGGATTGCCATTGTTAGGTATTGTCAAGCCAACTATTGCAAATAGTAATAGTAAACAGAGTATAACTGAGTAACCTGAGTAGGCTATGTTAGGTTTCCTTTGTAGATACTGTATATTATGGTCATTTTGTGCTGTGGGACAGTATAGAAACCTTACTTACTATACTTACTTACAGCCTTTAAAATTTGCTTTGACAGTTTGGATGTAAACATACTGTAGCTAATGCCGTTCTGCTGATTTTAGGTGAGCCAGACGTACTGTAGCTCAAACGCTCAGCTGTGTCTGCTGGAGACGGACAGCAGGGCGGAGCTGAGGCTGAAACCAAACACCCCTGTTCTCCTGCCTGCCTGCGGCTGGCCGTGTCTCCCTCGGGGCGGGGTGGTGGTGTGTGAAGGAGGGGAGGGCAGCTACCTCCACCCCAGGGCCAGGTGGGGGGCGCTATGTCTCCTCAGACTACACTAACCTGGCAGCCGGTTCACCCACTAACCAATCCAGGGTGATGGGGCTGCTCTCCCAGTTTGGTGAGTGTGTGTCCGAGTATGAATGCGTGGAGCTGTATGAATGTGAAACAAGCTGGGGGAAAAAAAAACATACGCTCAGTCAGCTTTCCCTGGGTACATACAGGTTTAAAGGAATAGTTCACCCAAAAATGAAAATGCAGTCATTATCTTCTCACCCCCATGTCGATGGAAAGTCGGGTGAAGTTTCTTAGTCCACAAAACTTGTGAAATACTGAATAGTTTAAAGCCTCTAGGCCTACTCTGATCAGGTTTAGGCAGACATACCAATTTCTCCACCGACAGTAGCCTAAATAGACCAGAATGCAATGGGGGGGGGGGGGGCTTGATGTTGATGCAGTACATGTAGAGCACTTGGTGCTTCTGTTATCTGAGTCATATTAGGAAGTGGTGCCAGTGAGAGGGAAGTGGTGGGGAAATGACTCAACAACCTAATCAACACATCAACATCATGTTGATGTGTTGATTAGGTTGTCACGGGGGAGAAAAAGAAAGAGGATGGAGGAAGGTGGAAGGAGATGGAAGATGGAAGGCAAGACATCAAAGGTTCATAAATCCCAATTCCCCCAGCTCAGATAGTCGGATGGGTTGGATAAGCCTTTATTTGGTAAATTCAGCGCTGGAGTCTGAAATTCAAAACATGGCCTCGGGTGTTGCACACAGTGGGTTTATACTAGCTTTTACCCCTCAGGCTTTTGCAGTATAGCGTGAAGCACTCACTCAGCTTGGCTCAAGACCACAATCCTTCGATGTACTCCGTGACCATGCAGCAGTGTGTGTGCCACCAGCATCAGAACACCTTGCTGTTCCCCAGTTAAAACATGCTCATTTGTAAAGAGCTTTGAGTAAAGGTTCTATAATGTTTAAAGGAATACAGTGAGTTTCTGGTAGACTGTCCCATTGGTTAACTTACCTGTCACGTGATGAGAACCAGAGATGTCTCGAGGCATTGTGACTTGGACTCGAGTCGACTCGAGTCACTGTTTTGATAACTTGCAACTTGACAGAAAACAAATGACTTGAGACTCGACTTGGAAGACTCATGACTTAACTTGACTTGAGACATGATGACTCGAATGACTTGTTTGTGTTCATTTTATGTTTTCAGTTTAAATATTAAATATAAAATATTAAAATGTTCAACATTGTCAATGTTCACATTACAAGTGTCTGTAGTGTGTAACGTGACCCGGCATGCGAGCGCACACTGGGAACATTGTCATGACTGGATGACGACCCTGTCAGTCAAGCTCCTCGCTACCGGACGTTTTTTTTAACGAGAAGCACTCGTTAGCCGTTACACCCTCCTGCTCTAGACTATTTGGTATTTCTGGTGGTTACACACACACACACAGTATGATCAGATCTTTATACGGTCTATGGATCAGATCAGATCATCATCATCATCATGGCGGCCGCGACTGTGCCAAGAGTCATCACTTTCGGATTCAAACATTTCACATCTTAAGGAAAAAGGCGAACTGCTGAATGCAAGACCTGCTCATCAAAGATTTCTGACAGCCAGACTACAACATCAAACTTTGTTCGTCATTTGAAGACTCATTCGGATCGGTAATGCCTGCCATACACTAGAAGACTTTGAAAATACTTTGAAAAGACTAAAGTCTGACACCCTCTCACATCCAGCTCACATCTAAAGACAATGTGTCATAAGTCACTGAGTTTTTAGTCACAGACTGTAGGATTTTGCAAAGACTTCCTACCATACACTAGAAGACTTCGAAAAGGGCTTCCTCTACTATTCAGTTTTTTTTCCTTTGGAGAGAGCGCAACTATTGGTTGTTGACAATGTTCACGTCATTGAACTTCACTATTTGCATGAGCCAAGACTAAAGACTTCCGATAATATTAAACATGTTGGATTTTATCGGAACGTCAAGATGAGAAAAAGACTGACTTAAGACAGCTGGGACTGAGTTTTCTGACCTTACACCAAACCATGGAGATGACGGGAGCACACCACAACTCCAGCAAAACTCTCATGATTTTATTCCAACATTGGAAATTTGTCTGCGACAGTGAAATCTCTTGAAAAGTCGTTTGGTGTAAGGTCGCCATAAGTGTCTGTGAGGGCTGATGTTAGCTAACGTTGGCCAGATACAACCTGTTCTCTCACAACTCCGTAGCTAGCTAACGTTAAACAAAAAAAAGTGACTTGACTTGGGACTTGACAGATAGATAAAGGCCAGCAAGTTGAATAGTAGTATCGGAAGTTGAGCATCAACATTGGACTATCTAATATAGTGTGACCGGCTTCATGCTAACACCGGAGCCAACAATCTACTGGGGGCACATGGATGATTTTGCTGTCTATGTTCTCATCAGACATGTGACTCAAGTCATTTGGTCCAAGTCTCAAGTAAGTCCCGAGTCACATGTCTGATGAGAACATAGACAGCAAAATCATCCATGTGCCCCCAGTAGATTGTTGGCTCCGGTGCTGCATGCCAACACTGTACAGCATGCACTGTTTTGAGTGACAGTAGACCACTGGCATTAGGCCACAGTCAAGCTGCTAAAGCATTCACGGTATAAGCTCAAGTGTTAGCATGAAGCCGGTCACACTATATTTAGATAGTCCAATGTTGATGCTCAACTTCCGATACTACTATTCAACTTGCTGGCCTTTATCTAGACATGAGTGCTATCTAAAAATAGTGCTAACTAAAATGCGTGCACTGTCCAAAAACCCCTCAAAATCTACTAGAAAATGTTCTTAATACTGCTTTTTAAGGAATCATGGAAAATCATGAAAAAGTCCAGCGTCTTCAAGATCCTGGAAGGCCTTTATGGGATGATGTCAAGTGGAAAAAAACAGCAGAATTTCTAGTGATCTGGAAATTTGTGGCTTCTGTGATATGACTGCTGGTTTGTAGAAATCAGCTTGTTACAAATGAAACAGAGCAGTACTGGCTAAAAGGAGGGATGGAGGATTGGCAAGAGCTGCTGGCAACGGCTGAATACAACAGCTTGAACTGCAGTTAACTTTAAAGCGGAAGAGTCGCAATAATAAAGGATTTCTCAAATTTTGGGTTAATTTTTGGGTGCGCTTCTTGTGGAATTGTCCCCTTCACCTTTAATATATAGTCTGTTAATGCTTGCAGTTTCTGGAATCATTTGAACTATGCAGTAACTGCAAATTTACATTTCTCTAAAAAGGTGCCTTATACTACTTTGCCCATTTAACCCAATAAGTTGATTTTTAATCTACCGAAGACATTTCCAACAGCGGTGGTAAACGCTAAATGTGTGCAAAAGTGGTGATAATGAGTGAGTTCTCTACAGTGTTAGCATTCCTTCAGATATGTGCATTCACTATGGATACTGGAAGCGTAAATCCCCCTCCCACACACACACGTGTTCAAAGTGATAATTAGAAGTAGAGCCATGGATGATTGACAGTCTGTACCTGGGAACGTAACAGAGCCAACACCTTGCAAAGACAACAGACTGAGCTCAGTGATGCAGTCTATTTTGTAAGACAAGATCACATCAGTTCAATTCCATACAGTCATGAGACAATAAAGAGGCCAGGACACATGTAGTATTGCTAGGTAAAACATTTATAAATTAATAAAAACATTCCCTTTTTAGTGTTTCTTACAGCTTTTCCCACACTGTATTTTTGTCTTTTTTTTTTTTTTTTTTTTTTTTTAAATGATTTTAAAATATAGAAAAATATTTTTGACAACATTCATCATCATTTTTGCGTGATTTTTCATTCAGTCCTGTTAATTCATATGCCCCTGCATTTTTTTTTCGACCCATTGGTTTATACATTATTTACACATATTTGTCAGTCCATCATCTCTTTCATCTTCAGCGAAGGACAACGGAGCGTGTTTTGCATAGATTCCAGGGGAGAAATCTCAGGGGGGAAAAGTCTAAACTCTTCAAAGCAAAAACAAAGCGAGAAGAGGAGATGGCGTACATCCCGTGACAAATCAACAGACATCACAAATCAACACATGAAAAATTAAAGTCCAACATGGCACATGCTGTACATAACGTGTACAATCTAAAGAAATTAAAACAAACTGTTAGAGCAAATTCTAACTGGTAACTGAACCCTTCAGATGAAGAACTGCAAAAGTCCCTTTAATGTACAGACAAACAAAAAAAATCAAAATTGTTTCAGTTGTACACTGAGTCCAACAACGGTATGGTCAAAAAAAAGAAAGACTGTTGCATCAGTCTCCAGTCTAACTATGAATGTACACAACACTCCAACTTAGAGTCTAAAACAATAAGAATTTACTTACTTTACTTTTTTCATCTGAAGGATTCAATTGTTAACTCGTTGATGGATGATCAGTTGTGTTTTCATTGTGTTGTTCAGTTCTGTCAAGGTTTCAAGTCCATTACGATCTGTCGTGTCCAAAATCAAAATCTCCTCTTTCGAAATTCTCTCTTTAAAGGATAATAGCAGTGTTTTTTTGTTTTTTTTTACAGTTAGTGCCAATAGTCTAGGTTGCCCCTCGTCCTTCCCATTAATCCTGCAGGTGTCTGCACAAAGGGGCTCCTTCTCTTCCCTTGAGAAGAAGCCATTTGCTGCTGTTCATTCTTGTACTTGTATGAAAACAACTTCCACAGAGCGAGATAATCCATCACAGTACACATGAAGCCTTCATTTGGTTTGGTCAAAATTTCTGTTTCAGGCTTTTTTTTATTGTGCCAAGTTTTCGTATCAGTACTGCATTACGTTACACTGTCTTTGTTAGTTGGGATAGTAGTTAATTTGACAGTGTAAAGTTTCCATTTTAAAAACGTTGAAAAACGAGTAAACGTTAAAAAATTGAATTACATACGGCATGCACTGCAAAATATTTGGGGCTATAACTCTACATGACACTGCTATTCTCCTTTAATACTGGAATGGGACAGTACTGGAAAATACCGAATAATACACAATTTCTGCAAGGGTCGGACGGGTGTAAGGCAAGTACAACGATGTGGAGAGGCTGCCTGGCCTGAGGATGAGGAGCGGTCCAGGCTCGGTTCAGCTCACAGCCGATGACGAGCCGGACCTCCCGATGGAACAGAAATAATCAATACAGTTGAAAGCAATTATTGAATTACATCCCTCTCATTTTTTTCTTCTAGCAAATCATCAATCATTCATAGTCAATTTATCCATCCGTTAACATCGTCTAGAGTAATTACAGGCTAACAGTATTATCTCCCATATGAAATTACATTAATACTACATTTAAGTCTATAGATGGAAGGTCCCTGAAAACTTTACAGGTGATTATGTTTCCTCTGACCTATTGATTACATGTGGCTTATCTCAAGGTTCAATTCTGGGCCAATATTGTTTTCTTGACCCTATTATTCATTGACAGACTGAAGCATCTTCTTTCACTGCTCTACCAATGATACTCGGCTGTGTTTCTCAGTTGAACCGAAAGGAAGCCATCGGTTGGCGATATGACATGACAGTCTAAATCACAAGTCCTAAAATTTTCTTTCAACTGCATTTGGACAAAACCGAAGTCCTTGTTGTTGGCCCTGCATACGTCTATTAACAAATTCAGCGGTCTCTTGATTCTTTAATTTCATACATATATCAACAACCTGTATCGAAGAATTTAGTTATTTATTTTTGATTCATGTTTAAACCTTGAACACATTAAGAAAAAACTGGTTCTGACATTTGAAACGGACTTTGGGATGTTGTCTTTTAGCAGGACTGAGGGAATTCTGCTGCCGTCTTATGGACACTAGCCTTGTTTTAGCATCTGTAGACTGGTAGACTTGGTTTTAATATCTTACTGCTTACTTTTAAGGCTTGGCTAGAGAACTTCAAACAGGATTTTCTAGGCCATTCCTAAATCCAGGTTGAGCCTTTTCAGACTGGGCCCTAAAAAAAAAAAACGCCTTGCCCTGCCCAAGGGGCTTCACCTGGCAAAAATAAAAGCCATTTTTGAAACCACTTTTAAAGTATTTTACAGGCTGGGTTTAATGTGATTTGTTTTTTTCCTCATTTTAGTCTTGCTGTATCTGGCCGTTTAACTTTTCTTGAAACATATTTAATTCATGTCTTGCATTTGCATTGATTCCAACTCTCCGACTCTTTAATTATTGGCATATTGTTTGAAAGCACTTTGTAACACTATTGTGGAAAAGTGCTACATGAATAAGGTTTGTTATTATCGTGTTTAGATTGAGTACCACTAAAGGATAAGTTCAGCGATTTTGGATCAAGCGGCCAAAGGCACAGGCGTCCATCTTTTTTTTTTTTTTTTTACAGTCTATGAGTTTGGGAAAATGTGGAAATGGTGCGGTGCCACAGATGTGAGTATGAATACGTCGGTTGGTCGCCTTATAGTTTTCACAGACTGGCTTTTTTTGGAGATATTTTGACATACCCCATTTGGCTTCATTGTTAGCAGCAAGAGGCCTATCAATGGGAGCTAGGGTTAGGGTTAGGACTGACTCAGGAGTCAATATTTTCTGTGGGTCCAAGTACTGCAGGTATGTAAGAGACAAGTTCTATACAGGACCAAAATCGCTGATCTTATCCTTTAAATAGTCTATGATTGCTTATTGTGAATTTATATCATTTATTACAGCATTGCAACTATCCATGAGAAGGACATTTAGAGTTTCAGGTATCTGCATCTCCTTTTCAGAGAAATTGTCTTTGGTGTCCATGAAAAAAATCAGGCTATACATCACAGCCTATGTATCATAGAAAAACAGTTAATTGACTAATATATTTAACTGATCAGTTACAATGTCTGGCCAAGTACGTGATACATTATTGACAAGATTTACCAACTTGATTGAGTATGAGTGAGCTTCAAAAAAAGCTGTTTATAAAATAAGTTAAGTTGACAACAATCGGTGTAAAAGGGAAGAGGAAACCGGGCTGCAGCAAGGCTCTCTGGCTTTACCTTCCCTACAGAACGCATCAAGCCAAGAGAGAGGACACATGGATCTACAACAGACTGGATGGACAGATGGGATGGACGGATGGCACTGGGTAAAACATAAAAGTGTTTCACCTCTCCTTTCCTCCACCGCTTACATTAGCTGCTAGTGAGGATTCAGAGTGTACCATGTGCTCCAGTCACAGCCACTGGGCCTGATCTCTGGAGGCCCACTAACCAGTAAAATGGCCCCACTGCAGGAGTGACCGCTTTCAGCTCAACACCGTGGCACGGACAATAGAAGTACTTATTTCTTTAGGAACAGAATTAGACTTTATATCGCTGTGAGGAGAAACTAGTCCTGATGTTATCTGAAAAGCAAACTGTTCTGTCACGGAACACATCTGGAAGATTTTTAGAAAAATGAGTTACTGCAGTGACATAGCATATTTTCAGAGAAGAAGACCATGTGTATGGCTTTTTGACAAGTTGACAAGGCATGACATCTGTAAAAAATATGGCATATCCAATTTCAGTTTTCAGAAATTAGATTTTGTAGGATGGCAGGCAGTGGTTCCACTGCTAAAAGTTAAGAGAGTGGCTAGTATGTGCAAAAATTGAATCATTTCAGAAGGGTTGGGTCATAGATGGACTTTCAAATGCAGTCATACAACAGATACACTACCAACACACACCAACTTAAAAGCTTAAAATGGATGCTTGATTAAAAAAAAAAAAGCTTAAAGTGATTATAGTGTCTTGGCAAAAACTTCAAACACTATGGGTGCAACTTCTCTCAACTTCAAATACAAAAAAATAAATAAGCCGCCCACCTCACCACCGGCATGGTCAGAAGCCGTACTGACCCCTCTACATCCTCAGACACATGTCAATACTTGGTACCGAACAAATAAGTAAAGGGGCTAATAGCTGTTACACTGATTAAAGATAGTTCTTAGTGTTAAAAAATAGCAGCATGTTAAGTTCCAAGATGAATGGTTCACTGTGTTCAGTCTGACCTGTCTCAACCAGTGACTTGTATTTGAGACAAAACTTTGAGGCTGGGTGAAACGCAAGTCGGCTAATTGAAATGATGAAAGCTCCCTAAAAGATTCCTTTCTAGCTCACTGTTTGGAGACAAAGATCCATTTAAAAAAAAAAAAAAAAAAATCAATGAATGCCTCATGAAGAAACCTTTCCCAAGTGTCACTTCAAAATGAATGGAAATCATGCCAATGCTCCCTAGAAAGATTTCCTTCCCTTTTCCTCTCAGACTCCCACTTCTTTCTAGGTGACAGACAAAAGCTATGAACTGTGAGAACAGTGCTGCCTTCTTAAGCCTCTCCTACGGCAACAGGTGTATGACTTAATGACAGCCTGAACAGTTGGTATCACCTCTTAGAAGGGAGTCATTCTTTAAAATGAAATGAGTTAACCCATACACAACCATAATGAAAAACACAGACAAGCTGAGGACAATCGGCTCCCACGTGTTGCTGATATGTCTAGAAAATGGTGCATTTACAGCAAAAACGTTTCAAACAAAATATGAAGAAAATATGAAGAGATGGCATAAAATCAAAAGCTGAATTACCCAAACAAATGTTTCCAGTACATTGTATGGCAGAAGTACTGATATCAGAGGGGTGAATGTCTCTCTCGGCTCTCTCTCTCCTCTTCTCTTTTCCAATTCTTACCCCGTTCACCGACGACTAGTCTCTCCAACAATGAGGTGATGCGTTTTGCAAATAAAAAAAAAAAAAAGACCATATGAGATGCTCCAAGGTTATTGGCCAATCCCAATATTTCCCGTTTCACCAGTGCCATTTCTCTACTGGCTAGAGTTGTTGATGGAGGACCAAAGGCTCTGTCCATGGCTGAGGTGATGCAAGTTTCAAGGACCTTGTTCTAGAGGGACGGCCAAAAGCTGATTGAATAGCCTACATTGTCATTGCTCTTTTCTGCCAACCAAGAGAACAATTTTTGGTCTTTCTTCTTAATTTTGTCAAGGCAAAAACCCTCTTCTCCACTATGCTGTCTGCAAAATCTCAATTTGAATTTAAAATATAAAGAGTGCAGACTAGCACCAAGTGTGTGCACCTATTTCTTTAATCTGTGGCTTTACTTTGACACACTATACCACGGTATGGTATGTGTATGTACACGCTCCCAAACCTAGAGCATCTACTAAGATTTTCTGTGTATAGTATATATACATAAATATTATACATGATATGAACAGTATCATAGAATTTTACAGACGAGTTCCACTCAAAAGGGTATCCTACACTTATTTTGATAGAAAAATGCCATTGATTTTATCTTCCTATTGTCTCAATCATTGTTGACTACCTTTTTCAATCCTATGGCAGAACAAGCAGTCTCAGCGCTCCGGTCTGCCCTCCGGTGGTGGGAGAATGTCAGTGCAGGTTTCCAGGTTGCGGCCAGAGCTTAGTAAACTAATCCTCTGTTGACAGTCACGCGAAGAGACTGCAATGGAGGCTAAGAGCTAATGGGAGGGAGTCGGGGAGTCGGGGTTTACCGCCTACTCCTCTACCCTCTGGCTGTGGGCGAAGGGCACGGCGACGGCGTGCTCTTGAGCCAGGGCGGCCAGCTCCTTGAGGAACTCGCAGAAGATGACGGCGCAGTAGACGGCGTTCTTCACCCGCAGCGCCTCCGCCTGCTTCTCCAGCCCCGAGGCCCCTCCCCCCCCGCCGCCGGCCCCGCCCCGGAACAGAGCGCTATGCAGCGACTGGCTGCCGTCCCGTACGTGCGCCAGGGCCAGCTGAGCGGCGTGGCGAGCCCGGGTCGGGCTGTTGGTGTGTCGTAGGATCAGGTCGCCTAGCGACGGCTTGCGACTCTTCACTGGAACGAGGAGAAAACAAAGAGCTTATGAGTCAAAACAATACGAACGACGATATGTAATCATTTGGCATGGTCGAAAGGTGAGGTGGCACTTAAATGTAGACAGTGAATCATCTGCAGTCATATTTCTTAGATCTAGATCATTCGCTGAATCAGAAACAGACACACCAAGAGGCTTCCTCCTAATTCCTGAGGAAATTTAACTGTCCCAGTGTGAGAGCTGATTGAATATCCCAGTCAGATCTGATCAGCAAGTAGTCCTGGTCTGCCTGCCAGATTTTAATGACCAGATATGAGTAGCATATGACAGCTATTTTCTCTCCACCCCTCAACTGCTGCCCAGGCCCATATCCACTCATTACCGAGCCCAGTCGGCACAGATGGCCCAAATCTCCTAAATCGACTCAAATGGAATCCCGGCTGCATTATTCATTCTACCCAACTATCTCATGGACACGGCACTCTCAGCTGACTCCCAAGATAGTGTGGGTTTGTACTGTGCATATCAGCTCGTGTATGTATATGTGCATGTGCTGGTTCTCCTGTATCTGTGCTCACCCAGTGAATCAGACCGCCGCAGGGTGGGGACCGCCGTGGGCAAGTCAGTCCAGTCCACTTTGCCCCGGGCTGCCAGATACCGCTGGGCTTTCCTCAGCATGGCAGGGAAGTCCTCATGGGAGGCCGCGAACGCCTCGATACGGTTCTTAACAGAACCTAAGACCTGAGGTGGGGAATAAGTATTTAGAGTTTTGACTGATCCTTCAAATTGGCTGGACTTACCGTTTATATAACAAAGATAGCTGTCCCCCACAATGAAATCGGGGGGGACATCATCTGTCATTCTGTCATGCACAATATCTCAGATGCCACTGATCAGATTTTGACAAAACACTGGGGAATGAGGTGTGTCGTTGCTCTGCTCCGGCATTTTCAAAATGACACTGATTGGCCCAAGGGGAGCACTACAACGTTTGTTTAATTGTCTGTACGTTACACATAATATCTCAGATGCCACTGATCAGATTTTTAATAAACGTAAGGGAACTTGAGGGGAAGACGCGTCTTTCATTGCTCCATTCTGGCACTTTTAAAATTGCACTGATTAGCCTAAGGAGGGGCCCTACAAAGTTTTTTTTTTACTTGTTGGATTTTCAGGGAAGCCAACTTTGGGGGATGATCTCACCACTGCGTTCTTTTCAAAATTACAATTACACATTACATTGCAAAATTACTTCATAATTTGTTTGTTCATCCATGTGTTACGTGCAATATCTCAGATGTAATTGATCTGATTTTGACAAAACCTGGGGAAATTACGCATCTCACTGCTGCGTTCCATTGGTCCAAAGGGGCAACTACAATTACAGCTCAAAACAAGGTGACATATTTGTTACTGATTGGCCCAGACAGGGACTTCATCCTTCATGGCGGATGACATGTTTACTGTTGCCTTGTTTCAAACCAAAACTGAAAGATAGAAGATAAAAAATGAGTATAGACAGACAGAGAGATTAAGTTAGAGAGAGTATTTATAGTCTATAGTGGCCATGTGTGGCAGAGGGTAGCAGAGAGTGGTAGACAGATGGCAGGAAGTATAGAGAGAAGTATAAAAACATAAGATTATTCAGTATTTTGCAGGCTTTTTGATCATCATCACTTCAAGTGCCAATACAGAAACTTTTTCCTGCACATTGCACTGAGCACCTGGTGAACCAGTGTTAAGACGCTAAAATCCAAAAGCTGAGGGCGTTTTTTTAAGCCATTCTTTTAAGAGATGTCCAGGCGGGGGTATACCTGGATCAGTGACTTGACGCTGGGCTGGAAGACCATGTTGGTATTAAGCAGGAAGGAGCGCAGCAGGGGCTGAGGGTAGCAGGCCAGTTGGGCCACAATGCCCGTCAGCAGGATATTGACGTACAGCGAGTTCTGGAGCATGTTCTCCAGCTTGGCAAACAGAACCACCATGAACGGACCTGAGGATAGAAGGATGTAGAGTTGGATGGATGGATGGATGGATGGATGGAGAACAGGAGGGAGCAGGAGAGTCAATTCAAAGGTTATGATGGCAAGGCAACAGAACAAGAGTGGCAAAAAGGCCTTTCAATCATAAAGCACACACATTTCAAACAGAAGCAAATAAAAAATTAGAGGTTGCAGAATGTTTAACTGACAGTAATTACAACACGCAATCAAAGTAGAGCTGCAATCTGTTGATTTTCTCGATTGATCGATTAGTTGTTTGGTCTATAAAATGTCAGAAAATGGTGAAAAATGTGGATCAGTGTTTCCCAAAGCCCAAGATGATGTCCTCAAATGTCTTGTTTTGTCCACAACCCAAAGATATTCAGTTTACTGTCATAGAGGAGGAAAGAAACCAGAAAATATTCACATTTAAGAAGCTGGAATCAGAGAATTTTGACTTATTTTTCTTGAAAAATTACTCAAGCCGATTAATCGATTATCAAACTAGCTCGCGATTAATTTAATAGTTGACAACTAATCGATTAATCGTTGCAGCTCTAAATCAAAGTTTGACATGGGCAAACTGACATGATCTTACACCGATGGATTCTGACCAACATCTTGCCAATTTCTTCACTATAGAGCTACTTATGCCAAAAGCACAAAAAGCATGCCCTTTTCAACACACTGACTGCTCAGTCTGTAATGAGACATATTGCCAAAAAAAAAGATATAGATGAAAATGATCTTAAGTCATGCCATTCTCCAACAGTTTTGATGCCACCTTGGTCGTTGCTTTAGATCTTCCTTGTTTACTCTTTGCCGGCTGGCTGCGGCTGCCTTTCTACATTAGCCACGGTGTAAAGTATTGCACAGTAAGTATGGTCATGGATAAATTGAAAATTAATATGTTGAAAAAGACGTACTTTGAATTTTTGGTTTGATTTTTTTTTTCCTGTTTGGATTATCTTTGCACATTGTCTTCATCATCCCTATGTTTATGTATTTCAATTGTGAGATTCAATGTGTTTCAATTGTGAGATTCAATGTATTTTTCTATGTTAATATTTTTTCTTAATTTTTTTTTTTTTCCTATTTTCTATTTCTACTATTATATGATTGAATTTTGCCTATTTTAATTTTGTATTGTGGTAATCTACTGCCTATTTAGAGGTATATTTATGGGGTAGCCTAATCAGTGAAATTATATATTACCCTGAGATTTACCATTAGCCAAATATTATTTTTGGATATATTGTTTGTAACTGTAACTATATGATTCAATGTTTGTATATAAATTGATGTAGTTGCCGTCCATCATAGATTGTGGAGTGTCCATTTCTGATGGTGGGTTGTGCCTTCTAATTGGCTGAATGCATACAGACTGTGGGACTGATTGCCTGACAGCTCTTGGTCCCTGACTGGCCTCACCTGAGGAGGTGTTGGCTCTATCTGTCTGGAATGTTCTTTGTTCCTCAGTTTTACCTGATGAAGGTCTAAGGACCGAAATGTTGTATCAGTAATAAAGTTTATTGCAAGTAAAAGGACAGTGTGCGGGAATTCTCTCTTCTCTTGCCTATGGACAATCCTCCTACGCACCTGTCTACAAAAAACTGAAGGTGTGCATGAGCCTCTACAGTCATGGTTTGATTTTTGTGTTGTTAGAACTGTGAAGAAATTTGCAAGATTTTTTGGTCAGAGTTGATTGGAAGAGATGATGGAAAATACTGTGAAAATAGGGTCCAGGTCAAAAATGAGTGTAGTTATGCTTTAAATATAAAGGCCACGAAATGATTCTGTCTCACCTGTGTAAGGCTGGGAGGCAGGCTGACCCAGAGGTCTGGCGGGACTACAGAGCCCCACCACGCAGCTCTCCCCCTTGGCCTCGCCCCCGGCTCCCGCGCCTGTCGGCTCGGCCTCCAAAGGCGAGGGCGGCGGGGGCGGCTCCTCCTCCTGCCTAGCGGAAGCCCGGGAGTCTCTGGCGGTCTCCTCCTGCTGGCGAGCCGTTCTGCTCCGCTCCCTCACCCTGTCCTCCAGCTCCCTCAGTTCCTGGGTGAAGGCTTCGATGCTGATGCCCTGGCCGTTGGAGTCTCCGAGGAGCTGGTGGTCCCCTGGCGCCTGCTCCAGGAGCTCCTCGATCAGGCTCTCTACGGACTGCAGCCCCTGGTCTTTAAGGGCGGCCTCCGGGAGACCCGACGGGGCACTGCGTAGATTTGAGCTGTCACTCGTCAGCACTTTGGTGTCTGAAGTCGGCTGGGTGTGCGAGCTCTGCGAAGGGATCTGCTTAGGACAAAGAGGTTTTTCATCGCTGATGTCACCGTTATCTTCGCCGTACATCGACTGCGGCGGAGCGGTGCGGGAGGGGCAGGTGACGAGGGATCCGTTTTGATTCGAGTTTTCATCCAAATGCTGCCGCTCCCCCAAGTCTCTCTTCACCTTCTTTACCTCCATCCCTCTGTCCCGACTGTCCGAGCACCCGTCCCCCTGCCCCGTCGTTCCGTTGAACATGGCTTGGTGGGGAACAGTGACGGCGGAGGTCGGGAGATGAGGAACCGCGGAGGAGGAGGAGGAGGAGGAGGGGGGGTGGGAGGCGGATAGAGGGGCGGGTGAGGATGAGGAGGGAGGGAGGAGAGGAGGCACGGGTTTGGGTAGGAGCTCCTCTCTCTGCAGGCTGCGTTTCTTGGAGCGCGGCGTGAGGCTGATGCAGTTGTTTTTACCGATGGTAACGTCCCACTCCCCGCTGTCCCGCTCCGAGCTGCTCCACTCAGACCGCGCTGCTGCCACGATGGCTGCCCTCTGCTGGCCGGGAGAGGCGTTACTGCTTCCTCCCTGCTGGAAAGAGAAATGCTCGGGGAACATCGCCAGGGAGGGGTTGGCGGTGGGGGGCGGCGGGGGCGGAGGGGCCACGCTCGGGGAGGGGTTCTCTCCATCGTAGGGGGCTGACCAGTCCCGGCAGGCCCAGGAGCAGAGCTCGATGCCCCGCCGGGCGTCTCGCAGGTACTCCAGGTAACCCGACTCCCAGTCCAGACACTCTGTAGAGGCCTGCTGCTGGTGCATGGGGCTGTCAGGGGACAAGGGGAGGGAGGCGGGAGGTCCGGCGCTGCGGGGGGACGAGGGCACCGGCTCGGTGCCGGTGGGGGTAGAGGGACCCCCTCCTCCTGATCCACCTCCGCTGCTCTGCTGGCGGATGAAGAGAGCCAGGCGGGATGGGGTGCTGGGTCTGGGCTGGGCCGGAGACTCGGAGCTAGGGCTGTTAAGCGCTGCAGGACACAATACAGAGGCAAACATCATTATTATTCCCCAAGAGCCATTTGTCTCAGTCAGCAGTCAAAGCTAAAGGGAAAAAACCCCCCCCAAAAAACCCAGAAACATACACAAGAACATAATACACTTTAACTACCATTTGTTTTAGGGGAGGGAACGGGGCGGCCCAGGAGATCCCCAAGACAATTCAATCACCAGTAGTGAATCTGTCTAAAGTTCCACTTACCCCTCCCCAAACCTCAGTTCTAAGTAAAGGTCTCTCATTTGCAGTGACTAATAAAGTTAATGCTTTCAATCTAAAAGTTGATACATGTAAGTTCATGAGACAACTTCATTCGAAACATTATTTTTCTCCCTCCATAAAAGTGTACCATATTCTACTGAACAGTCATCACAAATTGAGGAGATTGAAACTGGGTCAAAAAAACCCATCTCCCTTTTCTCCAAAGTCATCATTCTGCCCTTTGACCAACTTAAGTCCTGTAATTGTGACATTTAACAAACCAGCTGAAAAGGATCTTGAAGAAATGCTAAAAAAAAAGGATAAGGGCCCTAAGTATTCAAACTTGAACTATGGAGGAGCGCAGTGCACTAGAAGAGCTGGAGAAGAATCCAGAGATCACTATTCGTCCTGCTGATAAAGGAGGTGCAGTGGTTGTCCTTGACACTGAATATTACCATCAGAAAATGCTTGAACTTTTGAACAGCCCCATCTAGGCATGGGACGATATGAAAATTTCATGTCATGATTATCCTGGCCAAAATAATTGTGATTCACGATATTATCCCGATAATCATCAAAATATGCTTAAAACTCTTAAAATGGCACTAAAACACACATATCTTTTTTTTTGTGAACATCCTTTTTAGTGAAAAACAAACAAGGACAGATTCAGATCTCGTCAACACCCAGCAGGTAATCACAATGAGAGAAAAAAATCCATTAATAAAAAGAATCTACCTATCAACCTGATATCCAAGCATTCACATGGTTCAATTAGTTATGTGTTGTAAATGCAAAGTAAATGAATAACTTGTTTTATTTTCAGATCACACAGACAGAGGTACAGCAAGACAGCAGAATGAATGCAAAAAAAAAAACAATCAAACAATCTTAAATAAGGTAATCATAAATTATAAGGTCCCCCTGAATAAATAAAGGATAAATAAAAAATACCAACATTGTGTGAGTCTGTTCTTTAAATAAAATAAAGTCCAACTGGCATTGTGGCATAGAGTCAAACTGTACTACTTTGAACCCGTTTTAGTAAAAAAAAAACCTGAACAACACTGTGGCACTTTTCTGTCATCAAACAGTACTGCCAGCCCTGTGGCCTAGGGTTTCCCAAACCTCTCCTCGAGTACCCCTTGTCCTGCATGTTTTAGATCTCTCCCTGCTCCAACACAGCTGATTCAAATAATGAACTCTTTATCAACCCCTGAAGCTGCTTGTTAACAAGCTGATCATTTAAATCAGCTGTGTTGGAGCAGGGAGAGATCTAAAACATGCAGGACAAGGGGTACTCGAGGAGAGGTTTGGGAAACCCTGGCCTAGAGAGAGAGATGTGCCAAACCTTGGTCCTTTTCAAGATAGATTGAAGTGCAAAAATGTCAGCATGAGCATGTTGTGAGGATATTCACGATTATCCCGATAATGGAAATTCACCAAGATAAAATTATCTTGAGTGTTTTTATCTCGATAAAAGATAAAATCTTATATCCTCCCATCCCTAGCCCCACCTACAGGAAGCTAGAGAGAAATCCTATGAATGAATTTAAATCTGAAATTGACAATCTACTGAAAGTTGCACTTGAATCAAACTGGATCACAAAAAAGGAGCAAGCCTACTTGACTAACCAGCACCCAGTCACCCCCGTTATTTAAAGCCTTCCCAAAATCCACAAACATCCTACAGAACCCCCTCTCAGGTCTCAGGAAGAGGCTCTGTCACTGAACCATTATCAAAATATGTTGACTTCTTTTTGAAAGACTTTGTGAAAGATTTACCCGCCTACCTTGGAGACACAGAAGATTTACTTAATTGTCTGAGTGAGTGTACTTTGAATCAGAACACAACACTGGTTTCCCTTGATGTTGAAAACTTATATGGTTGCATTCCCCATGAAGATGCTCTGAACTCTGCTGCCTATTACCAATCCAAGAGAGAAACAACACAGAGTCCTAATGAATTCCTATTAGAACTGCTACACCTTGTTCTGAGTCGCAACTACAGTACTGTGCAAAAGTCTTAGGCATATGTCAAAGAAATCCATAAATCGAAGATGCTTTCAAAACTAATGAAATGAAAAGTTTCTGAATATCAAAAATTTACAATAAACAGCAGTCTACTGACACTAATGCAGAAAACAAATAAACATCTAAGACTTCTAAGAAATTTATATAAAAAATCTAGGGTGCCTAAGACTTTTGCACAGTACTGTATATGCAATATGAATCCAACTGGTACCTCCAACAAGCTGGGACTGCAGTGGGGACAGCAACAGCGCCCTCTGTGGCTGGATTGGTTGTGGGGAAATGCGAAGAAACTGTTATACACTGAACTCAACCGGCCTGTATTTGGGACAGAGGCTCTATATGGGACAGGCCTTTAATTCCTTTCGCACAAAACTCTTGCTCAGCAAAGATGGGAAATACTATCAAATTGTTTATTTAAACCAGTATGAATATTACTTGTATAAAAATTAGGCTATCGAATAACATATCAATTACGATTCATTCACTTTATCTCGCTCCGAGAGACAGCGCATCTCATGAGAGAGAGAGAGAGAGAGAGAGAGAGAGAGAGAGAGAGAGAGAGAGAGAGAGAGAGAGAGAGAGAGGCCCATATCAAAATACCGGTAGGCTACTTTAGAAAGGATGAAAGCCGAAAAAAGTTTATGGCAGCAAGAGGTTGTACTTTTCATTTGTGTTATTTCTTCCTCCCCCCCTCCACGCACTCTGGCCCTTTTACCGTCTTCCTCGGACAGACGTTGAAGATCAACTTTATTTTTTCGCCATTCTCTCTCTCTCTTGGGATCAACGGAGAAAAGTCTTGCTGCTGCTTCTCCCTTTGTTTTGTTCAGCAAATCTGACAACTGACAGCTTGAATTTCAGGTCATACTTTTTTCTCTGTGCCACCATGGCGATCAGCAAATGTGACTGACGTTTGAATGCAAGTAAAAAAAAAAATAAACTGCTTCGCAGCGTCAATGGCAACCGGCTTCTAATAGCCACACCCGGCCAGTAAAAGGGACTCTGCGGTTAATTGGGACGCAGCTTTTAATTGAAGTTTTACGGTACATGACCCCAATAACAACCCATATCACTCAAGATAAAACTATACAAACGGTACATTGATGACATCCTAAAATTTTGGGAGGGGACGCAGGAGGAATTGATGGACTTTGTGATATATCTTAACAGCTCAAGTTTCCTGAAATTCACCTGTGAACAAAGCACTGATAAAATCAATTATTTGGATCTAACCATATACAAAGATGAAACTGGAGCCATTCACACTTCTATCTACCAAAAAGACATGGAACTACTTAACATTGCATGCTGCAAGCAATCATCCCAATCATCTAAAGGATAATATCCCAGTGGGTCAGTTTTTGAGGCTCAAATGCAACCGCTCAGATCTTGATGACTTTCACTCCAAAGAAACAATCATGGCTACTTGGTTTAAGGAAAGAGGTTATGCCTCCAACTCTATTCAGAAAGCCATACGTGTCAATACCACCTCTCGCTCTGATCTCCGGTCTAATACACAAGAAACAAAGAATCCAAGCCGGGCTTGTTTCTCTACTGAATGTAATCATTGTGCTTCACAAATAAAAGACACTCAAGAGACACTGGCATGTGCTTCAAGCAGAAGAATCTTTGAAGGACTCCTACAAATCCCCACACCTTCCCTCGTTCAGTAGAGCACCCACAATTAAAAACATTGTCATGTACAAAAATATGACTCAAAACAAGACCACATGGCTGACTACAACAGGCATGTATAGGTGTGGTAACTGTGCCTGCTGCAACAATACAACAAATATAAAATCGTTCAATCATCCTCACACTGGGAGGAAAATTCCTATTCGGGAATTTATAAACTGTAAGTCTACCCATGTGGTTTACATTATGTTATTATGTCCCTGTGGTCTAGCATACGTTGGACAAACCAAACGGCTCCTTAAACAACGAATATCGGAGCACAAAACTGCAATCCGTACAGGCAATATGGATTATGCATTTGCAAAAAATTATGCGGAAGCAAATCATGGTTCACCCTCTTCATTACAATTCTGTGGGATTGAGAAAGCCATGATGCCCACAAGAGGAGGTGAAGTTCTGAAGAACCTGGCCCAGAGAGAAATGTTCTGGATATACACACTCAATACCATGACACCAAATGGACTTAATGATGACTACAGCTTAAAATGCTTTTTAAGTTAAGACTGTTTAATCTATGTCCCTTTGTTGCCATCTAGTGTATGGTCTTAATAGTGATGGCCAGAAACAGTGTTTTGTGAAGCTTCATATTGTGATTGGTCCTTGTATCTAGAACCATGGGATAAGAAAAGTGATTGGTTCCTAAATAATTGGGTCCAACTCCCAGCTGTGTATTAACTCTGCCCTTGTGTATATTACCAAATTGACCCTGTGTAGCTCAAACACTCTGAAGAAGGCTCTGTGCCGAAACGCGTAAGCATTTTTCTATTGTGATGTGAGCCAAATAAATAAGTGAAATGTGAGTATTTTGTCCTCCTTGACTTGGAAATTTGAGATGTGCTACCTTTTCATAGTTTTTGGAACAAACCATTTGTTTTACTTTGTCATCATAGTTATCATGTGTAGCCATTTTGCCCAAGTAAGCTTTTAAGACTTACCTTTGCCCCAGAAAGCAGTGTCATCCTCCCGATCAGCAGAGGGCGCTGTGCTCAGGCGGCAGCACTCTGGGATGAGTGACAGGAACTTGTCTGCTGACTTTCCGTACATATCAGTCTCCCTGACAGCACGGCGCTGACTCAGCATGACGTGAGTGCAGGGCAGCAGATACCTGAGGGCAAAACACACACACACACACACACACACACAGTTTTCCATCAGCTTGGGGCTCTTTTATACACATTGTACTATACAGCATCCACATGTGAAGAACTCAACTTTGTCCTGGCAAATTAAATGAAGACAGTGTATTACTGGGTAAGGATAAACAGACTCGATCTGAATATGTCTAACCCTACGAGTATAGCTTCTGAGTCACGACATGGTCTTGCTAAGGACCCGAATGTGTCTGGTCAAGCCACAAACTAGAAGTGTTGTTAAATATCACATTATCATGGTGCACATCGGCCAGATCGTGGTAAAGATGGGTGTACCAGTGTCATAGTCAACAGTATGACGTTCTGCCATGATATGGATTTTGCGATACCGTGATAAATTAATTAAAAAATAAAATAGGGCCTTTACACCAGCGACAAATCTGGCAACTTTTTATGACCATGGGTAACAATGTTAATGTGTTAAATCCCAAAGCATTTGGCAATAAACTGTATGGTTGATGCCGGTTTGCTCTACTTGCTTGTCTAATCCAGAGAGGTCAGGTGATCACAGCCTTCCCACACACAGCCTAGCCCCCCTCCCTCCGCTGAGAGCGGGGACTGTAGGTTATTGATATGCAAAGTGTATGATGTCATCTGGCGACTTCCAGTGACTTATATATATATTTATATATGTATATGTATATGTGTGTGTGTGTATATATATATTTATGTTATAATATATATATATTGAGTATATCGCTGTTAACTTTATAACTGTTACATTTTTTTTTCCCAACCAGCTCAAGCTGTACTGTGAGTAACTTTATGTAGTTATTATGTAGTGTAGCCTATAGGATATTCATGTGTAGTGTGGTGTAGGCGTACCGTTTCCAAATGGAAGGCTTCTCCACGGCTCCACAGATAACCTCATCTCCAACATTTATTTAAGCGACATTGGTTTATGTTTATTTATCCATTTTGTTTACTGACATGGTAATAAATGACCACAGTAATAAAAATTGTGGCATTTATATAGATTTATATGGATAAATACGGAACAGACGGGTGCATAGTCCGACAAAAATAGAAAGCATGCGTATCTCCATGCGTAAGTCCACTCCGGCTGCGTTTCAGACCCTTCAGCATACTGTGTGCTGCAGCAGTGCAGCATGGTGAAGGAAACGGCTGAGTATCTGATCCGACC
Source organism: Centroberyx affinis (assembly GCF_046629955.1). Lineage (NCBI taxonomy): Eukaryota > Metazoa > Chordata > Actinopteri > Beryciformes > Berycidae > Centroberyx > Centroberyx affinis. The sequence continues at coordinate 179,900 of NW_027280751.1, forward strand.
CTTCCAACAACTGAACTGAAACGCAACCGGTGTAGTTAGCCATATGGCGCATGTCAATATTGTGGCTCTGCGCCATAATGAAACCTATGTGTGGGAAACATTCTTTACATAAATGGGCTACTTGTAATATTTAAAATGTTCGTTTTTTCATATTTTTCATGGCCTACACCTGCTTCTCAGTTGAAGAAAGAAAACATTTGCACAATAAATGCATTTGAGATGGATAATATTGTCCATTATACAACAGATAGTTCCGACCAAGCGATCTGATTGGTCAACTAGACATTTAGAACGTGCTCAAATCAGCATGACAGCACACCTAGCCGTGCTCATCACTAAATATTACTCCGCCATATATTATCATACAATATATTTAAATATAACGCTACGCTAACTCTGTTCAGCCTTGATGTTACCAGACGCTCTGCATCCTCCATCAGCTGTGCCGGTGAGTCGGTGACACGGCGCTACTAGCTTAAAAACACATGTGAAGTTCGCGGACATAGTAGCTAAATCTGTCCATGGAAAAATTATTTTTTTCAGCAGATATCTTAGTTACAACAAGATTGAGCTAGCAAGGCAGTTTTGTGTTTATATGTGTGGTTTTTATTCAGTTTGGGAAATCCCGCGATCTCTAGAAAGCATTAGCTCCAGTTGGCTGGCTGACTCAACAGGGACTAGAAATCGTCTCTGTTGCAGGTCGTTACTAAGGCTCCGCCTACTTGCTGGAGTAGTAAACTAGGTTCCATTACATAGGAGTCTACTGATGTGACTGATTGTTTTCCAGTTATTAGTCATACCCCATGTATTTCCAGGGAAACGGAGATAACACTAGCAAAACGTTTTTTTATTTTGAGAGCGAATTGCCGACCGCTTCACTGTCGTACCAATAATCACGGTAAAGCTCACCCTCGAGTGTAATATTGCTTAATTGTCTCACTCTGTTTGGTATTATAAAGATAACACACATATTAATTTATCATCAAATATTCAACAACACTGAAATACTACTGTACAATGTTTTCTTTTGTTTATGATTTGAATTCATGAGCCTTTGATGGTCTAATTTAATTAGAATTTTTTAATTTGTCTTAATTTTAATTTGGGAATCATACCATTATCATGTCCTTGTTTTGTCCTTTCTGTTTGTCTCAGTTTTTATTTCTAAATTTGTCTGTTATGTAATTGTTGTTTTTTTACGTGGACCCCAAGACAAGCCTGTCACTGGCTAACGGGCACCCTTAAAAATGCAATTAAAATTTCCCTTTTTGTAAATTAAAATGTCCTATTTAGTTTGGCTTGACGTCCATCCCCATTGTGGCCGCAGTTTAGGTTCTAAGAATTATATTTGGATAGTTTAAAAAGCATGTTTCCGAATATGAATACCATATTCGGCAGAGCACAAATAATGCGTTTGACACAAATATTTTCATATTTATTCAACAGGACCGGCTTTTCTCATGGCTTTTTGTTCTACTGTCCGTTATATCACAATCTTAGATATAAGCTTTTCCGTAACATGTCTGCAGAATGTCCTGATTTGTTTTCTATGTCTGATGAAAGTAGACTTCAGTACCTGTTTACAGACAAAGTGTTTCACCGCTCAGTTTGTGTTAAATTCCTCCAACAGCGTAGGAGGCGCTTTATGTTTGAAGTGTTAAAGGAACAGTCTGCCTCAGATGTGCCTAAGTTATGTTTTATAGCTGTAATGTCTAAGGAGCAGGACTGTGTTCATATTTGGTTTGACATTGTTTGACATGTATGGAGGTGTATTATATTTGTTCTTTCGCTCTCACTATGCTATTGCTCTTGTTTGTTATGTTTGTAGTGTCTTGTAAGCCCATGTGGGCTGGGCACCTTTTGGTGCATGACACTTTGAAAAATACATTTCTTACTTACTTAGTTTCTCATGGAACTCAGAAGAAAAGGAGGCAGAGTGTTCTGCTCCACAGTCAGTCTGCTAGTGCCAGTCAAACACACACTGAGTCCAGAGTGAGAGTGAGAGTGAGAGTGAGAGTGAGAGTGAGAGCAAGATGCTTGCTTGTACGCTTTGTGTTCCAGGAATAATCCAGGATTAATCAAATTATTTTGATTACTAACTTAGTGAGGCCAGCTTTTTGGAGTAGGGGCACAGTAGCCAAAAATATAAGCTATTCCTCCCAGGGAAGCTTTTTTTTAATTTTTATTTACAACAGAATATGGAAATTAAACAAAAAGAAGCAGTAAAATGAGAACATTTGTATAATTAGGTTGATGCAGTATACTACGAACAGTAAAGCTGTATGCCATTTCATTTGCACTATTCATCTCTAAGATTTTTTTCAGTTCATAGAAAAAGGTAGTTCATAATGATGTTTATAATTGACTATTCAGTGAGTGGGGGAATAGTTCAGAGTGAGAATGAGGCATTTTTTCAATTTATAAATGACTCTTTTGTTTCTCCCAGTGTTAATACAGTTGATACTAGCATACAATGAGTTCAGAGTGGAGATTTTTTTGTAAGAGCATATTTTTATATAGTTACATAACATCTAAGTTGTTAAATACATAAGTCTTTAAAAATCTGTTTTTATGCTTTATTGTTATTGACAGGTTATTGTAAAACCATGAGTTTAATGCTTTAACATTGCAGCAACAGCCATGGCATTGATTACACACACAAAAAAAAAAAAAAGGATTTGGGCAATTTTTACCATTTCAGTCTAAACCACATCCACTTCTGGTTTAAGCCAAGTCCATGAGTTTATCCGAATCAAACACAAATTATTTGTTTGTTGGGGGAAAATTAGGGATTCAATTTATTTTTATATCACATTTTCTCTAGCAATGGTGGCAGTTTGTTCTTGCTGTGTCAGACGACCACTGGCCACACAGCAGTTTTATGGCAGTGACCCGCCTGGGAAAAAACAAAACGAGTACATGCAGCATGGACAGAAATTACAGGGGTTGGAGCAAAAATGCCACTGAAATTTTGCAACGTGTGAATGCGATTATTGTCGCCACCTTAACCTGAAGTAGTAGAAAATGTTTGCACCAGGCAGCCAGCAGTAGAAGAAATAGAAATGGTAGTAGAAAATGTCGACCCAACACAAACCACAGCGGCAACAAAAAACACAGAACCAAGATGGGTCAGATTCGGGTTCGAATCTGACCCAGGACCTTTGTCGCATGTCCTCCCTCTCTCTCCCGATCTTTCCTGTCTCTCTCAACTTTGACCTGATAAAGGCGGACATGCCCCCCCCCCCCTACCTGAGAACAAGCTGCAGCATGAGGTCTTCACAGTTTAGGGAGAGAAGAGTCCTGAAGAGGCTCAAAGACACCATGCAGAGCTGAAAGAGAGAGAGAGAGATGAGGAGACAGAAAACCAAAGCAGCACAATATATATATATATATATATATATATATATATATATATATATATATATATATATATATATATATTTCTATTATCCACAGATAGAGCTGCAACGATTAATCGATTAATCGATTAGTTGTCAACTATTAAATTAATCGCTAACTATTTTGATAATCAATTAATCGGTTTGAGTAATTTTTTAAGAAAAATAAGTCAAAATTCTCTGATTCCAGCTTCTTAAATGTGAATATTTTCTGGTTTCTTTCCTCCTCTATGACAGTAAACTGAATATCTTTGGGTTGTGGACAAAACAAGACATTTGAGGACGTCATCTTGGGCTTTGGGAAACACTGATCCACATTTTTCACCATTTTCTGACATTTTATAGACCAAACAACTAATCGATTAATCGAGAAAATAATCTACAGATTAATCGACAATGAAAATAATCGTTAGTTGCAGCCCTAACCACAGATGCATAATAGAAATATATGAACAGCAACTTGTGCATGACATGGTTTCTTAAAGTCACAGTGAAATTAAAAATGACCATTTCACAATACCTCAGCTATTTCTCCATATCATAAAGTACACCTATTTAACAAAAAATGGCAAAATGGGCAAGCTACCCAAAAATGGGTCATTTGCCTATTTGTGGTGGGCCAAAAGGTTTCAGAACACCTGGGTAAAGTACCAGTCTGAATCTCTGAACTTCCAAGTCCTGGGCTGAAAAACTTCACAAATCCCGGATTTAGCTAAAAAAAAAATAGGTGCTGGGTTGGTATTCTGCTGGAGTCACGTTTTTTTTTTGTTCTTAGCCCACTCATCACCCACACGACTACAAGGCCTCTATGCTCACAGACATACAAACACACACACACACACACACACACACACACACACACACACCCTTGAATTGCTGCTGATGCGTGTGAGCAGTGTGTCCAGGATGGTGTCGTTGTCGTGGCGATGCAGCAGGATGAAGCGCAGGAAGGTTTTGAGGAGGGCCGTCTCAGTCACACTGCGCAGGAACAGGTCCAGGTAGGCTGTGCTGGCGATCATCTCATCCACCGACGACTACACACAACACACACAACCACACACACACACACACACAACCACACACACACACACACACAAAGTAGAGAAAGAGGAAAGTTTGCCAACAGTTTCTCATTCAATGGGAACACACTGTGGAGCAAAAAATACGAATAAAAAGTATCGTAAGCGTGCAAAAGAGGACAAACGATAAATAAGCAATAACTGTTCAATTAATAACATTATCTATGTTTAAGAAAAAAAAGGCAACAATTCCAAAATGAGTAATTTATTCAAACATAATGAACTTGTTGCTCGCTGTGTGGAATGTGGTTTTACATGTATACTCATTAGAGCTGCAACGATTAATCGATTAATCGATTAGTTGTCAACTATTAAATTAATCGCCAACTATTTTGATAGTCGATTAATCGGTTTGAGTAATTTTTTAAGAAAAATAAGTCAAAATTCTCTGATTCCAGCTTCTTAAATGTGAATATTTCCTGGTTTCTTTCCTCCTCTATGACAGTAAACTGAATATCTTTGGGTTGTGGACAAAACAAGACATTTGAGGACGTCATCTTGGGCTTTGGGAAACACTGATCCACATTTTTCACCATTTTCTGACATTTTATAGACCAAACAACTAATCGATTAATCGAGAAATCGAGAAATCGACAATGAAAATAATCGTTAGTCGCAGCCCTAATACTCATCTCTTATTTCTCTAACTCACACTCAACACACAGCGTCAGAAGTTTGTGTTGAAGGAAGTCCAGCAAAAAAAAAAAAAATCAGTTGCACATCATCACACAGTTGTCGTGTAATCTCACACAGCCACATCTCAAGCTCAAACGACAGAAGTCTAGAGAAATCCTCGTCACAAAACGTGGGATCACGAGACCTTGCTGTATTATTGATTGGCTTCGAAGTTTGAAGTAAGATTCTTGCACAAGCCCCGCGGAAACAGACCTTCTGCTTTGTTTCTCTGCCCGGATACAAGTTTCCATCATTAGCTTAGCTGCAATGCCAGCTTATTTTGCCGAGTAAATTTGAGTTTGAGTTTTTCACTGGTGCACTGTCATCTTGGGACAATAATACATTACTCTGCTGGACTGGTGGATGATGGTAACCCGGATGATGAAGAACTCATTACAGGCTCTTGACTCATACACCCAATTGTCCAATCAAGCTTGGCCCAAATAAGGGACTCCAGCTCCCGCCCCCTTTCAGGCTAACGTGAAAATGAATAGGGGTGTAAAATGATTGCCTTTAACTACTTACTACTTTTTTTTGGGGCCAATTTTTTTAATTTATTTTATTTTCCACAAGGTTTGCAGGTGTACATCAACAAGTAACCTCTGTCAATAACGTAACATATACAGTAGGTATACCAGGGCACTGATAGACAGGTAAGTAAATAAAACAGGAAATAAAAAAGCAAGTAAAATATATACTCCCCCCCCCCAACTAATAAATTCATAACTTAACGTTTTAGTCGCAATAAAGCCATGCCATTATAACTAAGACAGTACAGGATAGAGAAAAGTAACAGAAAGCATACACCTGCACCTTTGGTCGCTCCTTAACCCTGACCCACCCCATCCCCCCCTACACTAATACTGGGTTCCTCTATTATGCATTTCTTCATTTGATTCTGATGGATTTTGAAGATGCAATGAAAAAAATAAAAGCCGCATTACAGCATTTCGCAACGTGAAGCAAGAACAATGCAACATCCCCACCATGGGTTGTTTGCAAAATATTTTTGAAAAATTCAGTAATATGTAATAACTGTCATGTCATTTCTACTTACATTATTTCACCCATTTTAAGATAGACAGAAGAAGATAGATTTCCAGATAAAATTCAAAAGTTCCGGAATGAGGACAATATGCCACCGATGCGGCAGCAAAAAGCTAAAGCAGAGTGGCTGTGAGAACACACAAGTAGTTACTGGCATCAAGCTGCACGTTTGAAATGAAGGACAAAGGCTGCATCTTTTTGTTTATATATTTCAGAAGGTGTAGCCCTATGGCACTTCTATTGTATATCAATGATGGCACAATATTTTATTGATGGACGCTCCGTCTAGCCTGTGTTGTCACTTCTGGACTTTGTGAAAGGCAGGGCTGATTACTGGCAACACAATTCTGTCAGGATGTAACAAATGACATTACACATCACCCTAATGGACAAACTATTTAAAGGAATAGTTCACCCAAAAATGGAAACTCTGTCCTCATCTCCTCCCCCTCATGCCAGGTGAAACACAGGTGAAGTTTGTCCATATAACACACAGGGAGGCTGCAGCACAACTCCATAGCAGCCTTCTCCAAAACAACTGAAGTCAGTGGGGACCAGTTCTTCAGAGTTCCACAAAGACCTACAGTATATTTACACCATCATTTAGTGCAAATCTTAACTACAGATGATTGATTTGCAACAAATAATGGTGTATAGGTCTTTCTGTTCACAGTGTGATTGTTTGGCTGTTTTTGTTTTGGAGCTCTAAAGAACAGGTCCCCATTGACTTCAGTTGTTTTGGAGAAGGCTGCTACCAAGTTGTGCTGCAGCCTCCCTGTGTGTTATATGGACTAACACATTTCACCTGTGTTTCATTTGGCACGAGGGTGAGGAGATGATGACATTTTCATTTTTGGGTGAACTAATCCTTTAACCAATCCTATCCCTTTCCTACCTTGTGCAGGGCGGGGCCCATGACGGGCACCAGGAAGCCATTGTGGAGGTAGTCCAGAAGCTGGGAGCGGACCAGGGGGTGAGCAACCTGAACGACAGCATTGCAGAATTCCAGGGAGTTCATGAACAGCACCAGAGATGACACGCCCATCCAGTCCTCCCGCCTCAGGGCGTGCCAGTCGTCACCCCGAACCTCAATCTTTCTGGGCAAGGAGGAGTAGAGCGCGCTGAGGCCCGTGGCCAACACCTGAGGAGAGAGAGAGAGGCTTCATTAAAACTTCACCCTAACCCTATTAAAGCTTCACTAACCCTAACCCTAACCCTAACCACATTCATTCAAACAATCCATAGATTCAGAACTCAGTCACACGAGTTCTTACCAGGACAAAAAGATCAGACCATATAACTCCAGTCCTCCGGAACCTTCACTGGCTACCTGTTGTTTTCACAATACAATTCAAAATCCTTCTGTTGGTTTACAAAGTACTTGCTGGTCTGGCTCCACAGTACATCTCAGACATGCTGTCAGTTTATATCCCCGGCAGATCTCTCCGGTCACAAGATAGAAATCTCCTCCATGTGCCTAGAGCACTTTCAAAGTCTGGTGAGATGGCTTTCAGTATTTATGCACCTAAAGAATGGAACAGTTTGCCTGCTGATCTTAGACTGGCTCCAACACTGTGCTCTTTCAAAACCAAACTTAACACCTTCCTTTTCACTCGAGCATTTTCTTAAATGAACACACTGTATTTGTACATTATGTTTGTTTGTATGTGCGTATGTAGGCTATAAGTGTTTTTACGTGTATGTATGCATGGATGTTTCTGTTTATTTAACACTGCAGCAATGCATTATCAATACACACTGTGGCCAGTTTGAAAGTATTATGTTGAGTTGACTGATTTTCACATTTTTTACCATCAACAACAAATTAGATTCCAAGTAGGATGTTATCAGGTCATTGAAAGGAATCCATTTCAGTGGAAATCTTTCTCTGCTGTAACTGGATTCTGTTGATTTAAGTCTGTCTACTAGATTTCTTATTGCAACCAGTGTCAAAGGATGCAGTAGAATTAAAATGGAACCTTTTCCATGATATTGAATCACATCATATGGTATCGCATTCATATAGTATCGCATCTAAACTAGGGCTGCACGATTTTGAAAAAATATCTAATTGCGATTATTTTGACTGATATTGCAATTGCGATATGATTTGCGATATTAGAGGGAATGATAATTTTTACATCATTATTCTCATTTTCATTGAAAACCGTATTCAAATTATTATGGTGTGATTTTTGCGGGGATCTGTACCAAACAAAGATGTTTTCTTAAGTCTTACGTTGATCACGTATTGAGGTACGTATCGAATCGTCTCAGAAGGAGAGACACACACCCCTAGTAAATAATATTGCAACATGACCAAGACTGCCAGCTATTAGCATTAGGATGTTTTATTAAATTTGTGTAATTAATTACTCTGTGGGAAGAAAGACATTAACTTTGACTGAATGACTCTTTCCATGTGCCTACGCTGGCCATAGTGAACTATACAACAGATTCTTTTGACTGTTCAGATGTAGACAAGAGATATTTGTTGAACGCTGTGTGGGAGGAAAGAGACCAACACAGTGTGCTATCATCCCTGGTTTTATTTCAGCCAGGCAACATCTACATAATCAACAGGCCAGACTGGAACTGCTGTTCAATACCTCTCTCCTTAAAGGAATAGTTCAGTATGCTGTGAGAGCTGCATGGAGCCATTTTATGGTTATTTTCCGTTATTTTTTAAAGTCTGAAGACAGGTCTCCAGCAACTTCATTTGTTTTGGAGAAAGCTGCAATGCTCTTCTTCCGGGGATCTCCGGGACTGTTGTATGGACTAACAAACTTTACCCGATTTTCTACTGGCATGGGGGTGAGTAGATAATGACTGGACTATTCCTTTAATAATAATAATGTCTCGTTCTTTCCCTACCTAACACACAAACATACAGCGTTGTGAGCTCATCCGTACGTCAGACATTTTTTGTTAGTGTCCGAATCGTAAAATTATATTGTGGAATGTTTTTGAGGGCACTACAAATTTTCCCACAATGCACTGTAATATGTAGTGAACAAGCCTGGTCACTAAAACCATTGAAATATACCAAAATGCATTGCGAGTCTGTTGTCACCTGGCCGTTACCAAGCAACCAAGCTGTAACCCTTCTGTGGTTTTATAATGATGCATCCTCTTCTTCACCAAACCTCGTTTACTAATGCTAGTAAATAAACTTTATTTGGTACCAAAAAGATGTCAAGCTATTCTAAAGATGTTTTCTTTTAACTGTCAATTCATAACTAATTATAAGTGCACGTTTTGTTACGCTAATTTGAGCTTGTTAACACTAACATTAACATTAAGGTCTGTTGTTCAGGAAGGTATTTATCTCTAGCTGCAGGTTATATGGTACAGAGCTTATTGTAACGTGTTTTTTGTTAATATCAGCTAGTGAGAATCCAAAATGTGAAGGAAACCTCACAGCTGGATGGTGAAGTGCTGCTGTGTGAAAATAAACAGAAAAAAGAAGCCGAACACAACTCTGATGCAGAGAATATTTAGTCACCGACATAAGGTCTGAAAACGCCTAGATGGGAACGTCTGTGAATATTTTTTTTCTGTTTAATATCAGCTAGTGACACATATACGGCTTTGAAGGAATATTGGTAACTTGTCAAATATTAGCTGAAACATTTGTTTATGAAACTGGTGAACGCAGACGCAGGCTGATGATGAATGATGATGAATTAAGTGTCTGAATTCACTCATTAATCATGAGTGATTTACCGCTAATTAGTGCACTAATAGAGCAGCACTATATAGGGAAACACAGATGGGGGAATAGCGATCCATTCCGGCCACAGCTCCCGTGTCTTCAGCCCTGCTCTGCAGAGTGACACATCACCAGCATCATGGCTGAGGGAGGACAGCCCAGCCGCAAGCCAAGCCACAAGGCCACATCTCAGAGGCTGTACCCACACCGCAGGCCATCCAGCCCAAGCCCAAAATGCTGCTCATATCAGATTTTTTTGGATGACTGCTCATATCTACTCTAGGATGCAACTCATATCTGACACCGATACAAACTGACAGCGATATATATATATAATGTGAGCCTTCCAGGTTTGACTGAAATGAGTCGTCAAGTCGGCTATTTGTCTTTCACAGGATTCATCTCTAAATCAGAAATCATCATCACACATTAGATTACCATGTGTGAGTGTGTAAGTGGGAATGCACAGGAAATAGACAGAGAGAGAGAGAGAGAGAGAGAGAGAGAGGGAGAGGGAGAGGGAGAGGGAGAGGGAGAGGGAGAGGGAGAGGGAGAGGGAGAGGGAGAGGGAGAGGGAGAGGGAGGGGGAGGGGGAGGGGGAGAGGGAGAGGGAGAGAGGGAGAGAGGGAGAGGGAGAGAGAGAGAGAGAGAGAGGGAGAGGGAGAGAGGGAGAGGGGAGAGGGAGAGGGAGGAGTGCATTGCCCCAGCATTTGGTCCTTGATGTCACTGGTCCTCCTACCATTAAGTAGGTCAGATTGAAGCTCATAAATTATTCCCTGTGTTTGGGAGTGGGGGTGGGGGTGGGAGAGAAGAGCAGCTCACTATAGAGCAGTGGTTCTCAACGTGGGGTCCGGGGACCAACAGGGGTCCTTGAGGGGGTTCCAGAGGGTCCCCAGCAAATTGATGAATTGTTAAACTTCACCATCATTTCATTTACAAGAAGTGAACACAACTAGAGAATGTAGAAGAATGACTGTTTTGATCATAGTTTATCTGTTATCTCTCTACCTGCAGTACAGATAGTCATGGAATTCTGGACAAAATCATATCTAACAATAAAAATATTCTCAGATTTGGGTCAGAGAGATAAAATCTCAACAAGTGGGGGTCCGTGGCCTTAATTTGTACTAAATTAGGGGTCCTTGATATGAAAAAGGTTGAGAATCACTGCTATAGAGGGTACAGACAGAGGGAGATGATGAGGAGGATGAGAAGATCGACCACAACATTACAGTAATGGTAACGGTACAGACAGACACAAACAGCCACATCTCAGAGGCTATATTCACACCGCAGGCCATCGAGCCCAATTCCAATATTCCTATATCAGATTTTTTTGGATGACTGGTCATACCTACTCTAGGATGCAACTCATATCTGATACCAATACAAACTGACAGCGATGTCAAAAAGACAGGTGAGTAACTATGACAAAGAAGTCACATCCATTTTTGTTTCCAACACATTTCAGTTACGATGTGAGCCTTCCAGGTTTGACTGAATTGAGTCGCCAAGTCGGCTACTTGTCTTTCACAGGATTCATCTCTAAATCAGAAATCATCATCACACATTAGATTACCAATTAGCTTTTCAACTGGGGGCGTTTGGGGCGTGTACCATTTACTGTGGAAGTCACAGCAACAACAACAATGGAGGAAAGCAGTAAGAAAAGACAGACCAGTAAAGATAAATGTTCAAAAACACAGAACAGCGTTGCATTTTTTTAAATTGCAGATTGTCTGCGTTTTCTGGCGGGACCAACTAGGCGGGAGGAGTGTGAGACTAAAAATATACTTTCTCCTAACCGAGGCAGGAATGAATTTATGAACAATTTCACAATGAAAAAAAAAAAAAAAAAGAAATATAGGAAAAGTGAAAAGCCATCATTCCTAACAGAATCTGGTAGCGCAGCAGTAAGCAATGATTTTTTTCACTTGCTAACAAGGCTGTTATTAACCAGCATTATGCTCCTGTCTGGCTAAATTGCCAGTTTTGTGAAGCAGAGTTAGCAGTTTGCAGTAGACAAATAAATTACCTCCACCCACAATAACATCTATGAGTCAAACTGTCTATAGTTGTCACTCTCTATGGCTGCTCTGTATATGTGACTGTCACAGTGGATTGTCATCACTGTACTGCAGTCCAGACTCACATTTTCCATTCTATGACAAGGCTGAATATCTTTTTTTTTATAGGGGGGGCAGGGTTTCCGATTTCAATGTCCCGGACAAATGGGAGAAATTCCGGTCAAATATTATCTGTGTTTATTGAGCTTAAAGGCAGGCTATATAAAGAATGACATCATCAAGGCATGTAGATTTATAATATTTTTTATTGAAAAGTAGGCTACTTTTGCTTATACATTATATTCCAAATAAAATAAGTCCCGTCAATAGACTCACGTGCATAAAGCTATCTCTCAAACACAAACACAACGTTACCATGCAAAATAGAAAAATAAAATCCTCTACTATGAAAATTTACACTTTACTTCGTTCCTGACATGTATTTTGTTGCCAAACAGCCATATGCTTTCACCAGTACGCAATGCCAAATGCCAAAAACTACGTGTCCCTCTCACCATTACGCAATGCCAAATGCGCAACGTGCATCATGTCCCGTTAGCCATCATCACACATTGCCAACTGCTAAATATGCAAAAACAACACAGTAAATATGTAAAAAGCTCAGCCCAACAAAAAGTCATGAAAATAACCTGCAAAGACATCTGACCTTCACCCAACACACACATCGCCCTTGATTGGTTAATACATTACACCACATTCAAAACAATTTAATAAATCCTCCCCAGTTGTGTCTCATGTCACTTAAATCAACTCACGTAGTGCAATATTTATTATTACTTTACTGAACGAGACTCAAAGCTAGTCGTCTGGAGCAGGTCTGGAGACAGACTGGGAGCAGGTCTGGAGACAGACTGGGAGCAGGTCTGGAGACAGACTGGGAGCAGAACTCAACCTGTTGCTGTAGCTCAGTCTCAGTAAAACGAGGAGCACAATGTTCCAATAATTGTGCTTAGAGGGAATTATTTTCACCGGACATTATGACCGGAGAGATTTAAATATGTCGGACTTCAACAGATTTTACCGGTAAAAAAATACGGTAATTACCGGATAACGGAAACCCTGAGGGGGGGGGGGGGTATCCTAGGATGTGGCAATTCTTAGTATTTCTGGTGATTTTGGTACTCACAGTAATCACAGTAAAAAAATGGAATCATATTACTATGCCATTTCCCCACAGTCACCAGCTATAAAACACGCCCCCTTGTACAAGCCAGCCAGATTTTGCTCCAGTTTCTATGTAGACACTGAACTGTCTGAAATCAACCAATCAGCACTAAGAGGGGGGCGGGCCTTCCAGAATGGCCAGCCAGTCATATCGCAATATTCAGGAAATATGGCGATATTCGATAATATCGCCCAAGCCCATTGCACAAACACACTAGAAAGGCTGGACCTTGAATCCCCTTAAAGATGCCAATAGCCTGCACAGCATTACAGCAGTGTTATAACCTAATGTACAATGGGAATAAAACATCATGCTGTAAAACTTTATCTTTAGACTAAAACAACACAACCAAACCAGTGTCTGCGTTTTTATTTGTAAAATATGACAGTACATACAGGGGGAAAATGTAGCCATCACTTCATTATATAACATACTACAGGTACAACACCAAAAGCGCTCTAGTAAGCAAAGCACCAAAAAGAACTAAGCAGGTAAACAACAACAAATTAAAATGCATTTAAAACTTTACCTTTAAAAATTACAGAATTATTCAATCATCGAATTTACTGCATGGGATTCTGGGAATGTGTTTTTACGTACACACTTGTCTCACGTTTCCTCTTATACTTTACAGTATTATATAGAATAAAATAAGAGGAATAAACAGTACGGATGAGATTTGCTTAATGTCAAATATGTTTACATACTGAGCTCAGTCCATTTAATCCTTGTTGGAAAGCGGTTTTACGCACGCACTCGACTTGTCATAGGCTACAAATATTTTAGTAGGGCTGGGCTGGTTGAAATCAATATCATGATAATCATAAGGATTTTTCTCGATATCAATATATATCACGATATAGTTCATGTATGCAAAATCACGTTAAATAATCAAATTAATGTTCATCTCATTGAACCGAATGGTAATGTTAGGTGTGATGTCAAACAAAACTGAAATATTCAAATAATATTCCTATCATACCTCATTTTATGAGAGTTTTTAAGTAAAATTTGCTCGTCATCATCAATTTAGACAGCAGAAATGTGTCACGATATCACGTGACTTCATATCATCACCATATGATTCCACTGAAAGACGATAAACGATAATACTGAATTATCGCCCAGCCCTATATTTTAGTATTATTTACTTGATCTATCTTTTTGTAAACTATGTTTGCCGTGCAGCATTTATGGAGAAGTGATTGCATTTAATTATGTTTTTGGTGTCTTATAATCCCGTAACAGACAAGGCATGAAAATAAATTTCATTAATACATTCATTCCCTCTCAGGATTTCTCTGAAGTGGCTCCTTGACATGGTTTGTCTGAAAAACGTCCATATCCGTGTTTGCAGCGCCACGTATTCCGTGGAAATACAAAAGCGCAATTAATGCTTTCACACATATCCCATCTTCCATGTCCGGGGACTCACACATCCAGTTATGTCAGCCCATGCCCCTTCTAGTGCTAAAACATCATTTAACCTCTCCAGACTCCCTGCACAGAGATGTAGGCTGGTCGACAGGCAGCCTGATCTGAGCAATGACCTAGTTGGTGGCAAAGATATAAACTCTGACCAATCTGCAAACATATTTGCTTTTATTTGAAAGCTAATGTGGAAGAGGAAAATTCTTAAGGTGAAAACTAAACAATGGTTGCGGTTGGCTCCTATAATCGTGGTGATTCGATTATTCAATTATTGCTGCAGCCCTACCTACTGGGCTTGGGCCATATCCAAAGTGTAATATCGCATTTTTTTTTTTGTTTTATTTGATGGGTTTTAATTGTATTTAATTTCTTCCAAATTTCATACAATTTCTAGGCTATAATAATAACAATAATAATAATAATGATAATAACAACAATAATAACATCATTATCATTATTATTATTATTGTTATTGTTATTGTTATTATTATTATTAACAGCCTAGAAATTTGATCTTACTGTTCAAGCATTGGAGGAAACAATGGCCATTTGGTATAATTTGCAGATCCCTGATATTTCCAGAAAAATGGGCTGATTGTGGAAAAGAATCGCTTTGGATAAAAACGTCTGCTAAATGACGTAATGTAAAGGGAACCCACTGGAATTAAAAAGAGAGATTTTTCACTTCAAGTATGATTATTTTTGTTTTTTTTACTATCCTACCACTAGTAGATTATAGGTTTATAAATTTAAAAGCTTGTAAAGTTGTGATCTAAGCAACATGGCTGTTAATCGCGTAATAATCGATATTGCGGGAAATATCGCGATACTCGATAATATTGAATATTGGCCCAAACCAATGCTACTACTACTACCTACCATTATCATTGCAGGAGAAAAATTTTTCCTAACTTCTCCCAAAATCATGAACAAATTTTGGCCCGACATTTAGTATTACTGTTTTTGTACCCAAAGATGAGTTTTAGAGCTTCAATCTGCACTGGAACCTAAAATAAATAAAAACACAAACACACACACACACACACACACACTAACCGGGCAGAAGTAGGAGTTTTCTGCGATGTGGCGTGCCACGGCCTCGTGGCTGGCTGAGGTGGCCATGACCAGCAGCAGGGCGTCGCGGGCCTGCTGCCCGATGGCTCCGTCCCGGTGAATGAATGGCACCAG
Source organism: Centroberyx affinis (assembly GCF_046629955.1). Lineage (NCBI taxonomy): Eukaryota > Metazoa > Chordata > Actinopteri > Beryciformes > Berycidae > Centroberyx > Centroberyx affinis. The sequence goes on from NW_027280751.1 coordinate 195,682, forward strand.
GAGGGAGAAGATCAACAGGTTGGTGGGGCCCTGCTGGACCGGTGCCGCCCGGAAAAACATCTCCAAAACCACCGGCTGCCGGGCCATGGACACACACACCTGGTAGGAGTTCACACAGAGCATAAAACATGGTGTATCAGGGGATATCATCTGCCATGGAGGGCCAAGAGTATGCAGGTTTTCATTCCAAGCTAGGTTATTATGGTAAACTAAAACTAAGACTTAAACTAGATGTTAAAAAAACAACAGACATAAAAAAAACAACACTTTGTGAAGAAAACTAAAACAGATTGTTGGAGGAAAATTGCAGATAGTAGATTGCATAAATAAATAGGCTTTTCACTGGCACATTATTAAAAGGTCCACACTGAGGCTGTGAAAAGATTTTTCCATTCACAAAGTTGGTCTCATGTTCCCCAGGGCTGCAGTGATGGGAATACAGGGGAAATATATTGCCTCAATTAGTCTCTGGAATCACATGAAAGAATTTCAGCGCACTGAATATGCAACAGTAAATTTCAATCATTACTAATAACTACAGTCAACTAATGTAAGCTACCTGCTATTTAATAGAAGCACTCTTTTATAGCCAGAGTGGGCAACTGTCTGGAAATACTACAAACATTTATTATATATGATCTTAATAAATCATCATGGAAAGCAAAGTGGTTCTGCCAGTCTCTAAACACTGTTGCCAGTCTGTTCTGTTAATTCAATAGTATCCCCCAGTACAGTTCTTTTTATTACTTGTGTCTTACATTTGAATGCAATGTTTTGCTCATATCAGGTTATGGAGACGAAATTGTTGCAATAAAGCTTATTCAAAAAGAGGCCATGGGATCCTCTAGGAGTGGCGATGCCATTTTTCCAGAGAGCTGACAGGTGTGGATGCGGCCTTTTTACACGCTTTGATCCAATAGCCTGAGCAGAACCTGCTCCGGAGCAGGTTAGCTGTGCAGCATGGGTTACCATGGTGATAAACCCCGCTATGAAGAGAGCCACCGTCATGAGACTGAAAAGCCAGGGTTAGGCCCAAAGTTAGCTTGCTAACCCACTAATCTCTTCGGAGTACACCCCCCAGCCAGCGTGGCCAACAGCATCTTGTGTCCTGTTTGGGATTATTCTGAGCTAAATGGTCAGAATTCAGATCGCTGTCGAGTCTGCTGGTGCATTTCATTAGTGCAGCATGAAACCAAGTGGCCCCAACTTTTACTTGAGGACGCATTGAAAAATTTATCTAAATAAATGTTTAAAAAAAAAAAAAAAAAGGATTACTTGTATCACACAATACTGTTGCAAACATATGCAAAATACCTCTGAACTTCTATCATTATACCCCTACCAAAAATACTGAAACTAGAGCTGAAACTAAATAAAAACTAAACATTTGAAAAAATAAAACTAATGAGTGAAATCAGTAGGTGTAGGTACCAGTGTACAAAAGATTTATCTCACTTTAGCCAACATGTCCTAAAAACTGCAGCACTCTAGATCTCAAGATTTTATACTTTTTTTTTCTTCTTTCATTTATTTTTACATTTTGGGGCCAGGTATGTAAGTATGTAAAGTGTGTAGACTGTAGGTAAGTATGCAGACAGTAGGGAAGAATGTACAGTGGATTGTAGCTACGTATGTGGACAGCAGGGACCTATGTAGACTGTAGGTAAGTATGTGGAATGGGCGTACCTGGTTGAGCAGCAGTACCAGGCTGTTCTCCAGGGCGGAGGGGCAGCCGAGCTGCGGGTCGGCACAAGCTCCCAGCAGCCCCAGGAGGGGCTGGAGGACGGCTGTGTGCTGCAGCAGAGGCTGCTGGGACTGGCCGATCAGCATCTCAAACAGCTTGAGCAGCGCCCCCTGGCTGTCCGGGTCCAGGCCGCGGCGGAGGTGCCACTGGACCAAGCACTCTAGGATGTTCTCAGTGACCACCAGCTCCAGTATGGGGCCCACGGGTGGCATGTTGGCGCTGCCCTCTGAGCCCTCGGCAGGCCGTTCCTCTGCCAGCAGACACAGCATCTGGTCGGTGTGGTTCCTCACTGCCGTCAGGTCGTCACTGGAGGACGACGGCTCACGCTGCTCCAACACCCAGGACACCTAAATAAGGAAGAGGACGAGTGCTTTTTTAGTGACGGGACGATATATATCGAAATTCAATATATCGCAATACAAAAATGTATCGTGGGGCAGAAAAATGAATTTTGATAATCACAAATGAAATGGCTTGCTCATCACAATTATTGTTGTTTCCATTCTAGCAGCCAATGCCATTGCTAGAAAGATTTGTGGCTCAGAAATAAACATAGTTTTGCACAGTCAGACTTTGTCGTCACTGAACTTTTACGTATTAAATCGCATCATGGTCATATTGAATCATGAACCCCATATTTCTCATCGAATCATATCGTGAGATGAGCATATTGTCTCATCCCTATGCATTTTAAATGTGTAACAACTTTGGGTCTCCTACTGCGAGTAGCTGGAAAAACTTAGAACCTGCTACAGGCATTTCATTCAATTTTCATTCAGTTCTAAAAAGGAAAAGTATATGATGTTGCTACAAGATGAGCTGGGCTTGTGCAACTCGACAGCAGGTGTTTCATACTGTTTACTGATAGCTCTGTGAGCCAGCATGACTACAGTGATGATGAATTTGCTAGATTGTGGTCAGCTTGTGTAGATAGAGATCTGCTTGTTTGTAATCTAGCAACTTGCAGTGTGTGGTAAATGGTACTGAAAACACTGCTGTCCTCAGGTGGGAAGCCATGTGACGAATGTTGCACAAAGCCAGCACATCCTCGTACACGCACATGCACATAAACAAAACATTAGTCATCTTCTCATTATGCACTTAAAGCTAACTGACAAGTGCATCCACTCCCCCCACCCCTCTCAAAAATCTATAATATCACATTGCATGGAGAGAGAGAGAGAGTGCATCAGTGTAGCTAGCAGCACTGGTAGGGTCGAAAGCATTGTGTCTTGATTTTTCAATGGCGGGCAGAGAGAATGCAGGCGGATGACAGAGGGCTCTTTAACTGACACAATTCTACATAGCTGTAAATATGAAAATCCATCTTTGGAACCTGTGAAAGTAGGCAAACAATACACACTGCACTTTGCTGTCAACCCTCCCACTAAAACCCATGCCAAAAAGTAATGATTTTGCCCATCTGTGTAAATGGTGCAAAAAGGGAAACAGTTGAAGCACTTACAGATTCAGCCCAATTACTCAAACGCTGTATATAATACTAGTGGGATGTAAAGTATATCATACTGTATTGTATTGCATGTATGTATGCGTGCGTATATGTGTATGTATATACGTACATGTGTACTGTATATGTGCTTGTATGTATGCTATATATTTATATATATATATATATATATGTGTGCAGTGCATGTATATGTATGTGTAGGTGTATATATATATATATGCATGTAAATGAAATACGTCTCATTATTATACCCCCTTCTTCTCTATTTTTTTTTATATTTATTTATTTATTTTGCCTTTATTATTGTTGTACTTTACCTTGTTTCTGTCAATAAGTAATACCTAGGACGATCTTAATATGTTTCCGATATCTATTCACATGGACTATGTACTAGTTATACATTTACTACTTAATTAACCCATAAACGTACTATAGATGTTTTAGCGTGACACTCACATATACAAAACTTGTACATCTAAATTAATTTATTCATTTATTTTTTATTTTTATTTTGAAGAAGCCTGAGAGGGGGAATGGGGAAGGGGAATGATAGCAGCCAAAGCCGTGTATGAATGAATCAATAAAAAATTGGTCACAAAAAACAAAACAAAAATGGATATGCTGCGAATTTGGGCTGAGTCGACTGGTGCTGATTTAATTGTTGTTTCCGAGACTTGGCTCTTCAAGTCTATATGGGATAAAGATGTAGCAATTGATGGCTTCAATATTTATCGTTCTGACCGTCCCAGGAAAGGCGGTGGTGTGGCAATCTATGTTAAATCCAATCTTGCTGCACAGGTCATGCTCTCCAAATCTGCTATTAAGCAGTTTGAAATCTTAGCTCTAAGTATTGATTTGTCTGGTGGTCAGTCTTTAACTATTGTTGGTTGCTATAGGCCCCCTTCTGCTACCACTGATACATTACCCTCTGTAATGCAGCTCTTATCTCAATTACATTTTAAGGAAATCATCCTGGTAGGTGATTTTAATTGGGATTGGCTTTCACCAGTGTCTGATGATTTTAAAGCTCAATGTTTGTCTTTTAACTTTACGCAAGTCATTGAAAGCCCCACACATCTTAACCCCAGATGTCTAGACAAATCATCTCTGATCGATCTTTTAATTACCAATATGCCGCCTAAATATTCTGCAACAGGGGCCTTTGCTAATGATCTAAGCGATCACTGTGTGGTTTGTGCTATTAGGGACACCAAAATTCCCCGTACCAAGCCCTGTGTTGTTTCATAAAAGAAATCTTAAGCACTTTATTGAGCAAGTCTTCCTTCATGATTTATTTCTTTTTAAATGGGACCGTATTTTATTGATTGGTGATGCTGACCTTGCTTGGAAATATTTTTATGACAGTTTTAGTTATTTTATGAACAAACATACTCCTATTTGCCGGTTCAGGGTGACGGGCTGCGATAGCCTCTGGTTCACTTCTGAGCTGGCAGGCCTTTTACATAAAGAGGAATCAGCTTTGGGCCGACGCTAGGAAGTCTGGCTCTGAGGCTGACTGGCTACTGGCTTTCCATCAACTACGTAATCGCTGCACTTCTGCCATTAAGAAAGCCAAAAGCAATTATTATTTATCACAGACTACAGACAGTCTAAATGATCCTAGGAGATTTTGGCAAACCATAAAATCTCTCTCTGCTAACTCTTGCTCTTCAGAGCTGCCTCCTAATATTGTTGTTGATTCCATCCCTGTGTCAAATAAATCTGAGATGCTTAATTGTTTCAACAAACATTTTATAGCCTCCAGCTCTTTGTTTGGCACATTATCTGATGGCAAATCACCCACTTTCTCCACCCCTGCCAGTCATGCCTCCAACAGCCACACTTTCTCCTTCACCCCTTTCTCTGTTAGGGAGGTTTGTAAGGCCTTAAAGGATCTAGACCCTAGGAAATCTACAGGCCCTGACAATCTCCCCACTTACTTCTTACGCCTGGCTGCAGATATTATAGCTGAAGCAGTGTTGCATGTTTTTAATATCTCTATACAAAACAATGTCATTCCTGATGTTTGGAAAACTGCCTATGTTCTCCCATTATTAAAAGGTGGTGATCCCACAGTGTTGAATAACTACAGACCCATTTCCAAGCTCTCTATTTTAGCTAAGGTCCATGAAAGGCTGGTGAATGACCAGATCAAGGAATACATGTGCTTGAACAACATTGTATCTCCTCACCAATCTGGTTTTAGGAAGCAGCACAGTACAGTAACTGCTGCCATGAAAGTTGTAAATGATATTGTGGAAGCCTTGGACGCCAAGAACTATTGTACTGCTCTTTTTATTGATTTGTCCAAGGCTGATACCATTGACCATGGCATTTTATGCCAGAGATTATCAGCTATAGCTCTGTCAGACCAAACTATTGGTTGGTTCTCAAATTACCTCTCCAACCGTAAGCAATGTGTGCAGTTTAGTGGTCTTTCTTCCAGCTTTCTTAATGTCACCAAAGGTGTACCACAAGGTTCAGTTTTAGGACCCACCCTTTTCACCATTTATGTAAATGATGTGGGTCAAAATATGAATGCATCTGTACATCTCTATGCCGATGATACTATTGTATATTGTTGTGCAAGCACTGTTCCCCTGGCATTTGAACGTCTGCAGTCTGCATTTGACACTATTCAGTCCCACCTGTTCCACCTCAGACTGGTGTTAAATGCAGACAAAACCAAGGCCATGTTCTTTTCTAACAAAAAGATGGTGCCAGCTGTTCTTCCCTGTATCATGTCTGTACAAGGTACCCCTATTGAGACTGTGACCACCTATAAATATTTAAGCATCACAATTGATGAAAGCCTTTCTTTTAAATTTCATATTGATCATCTTTTAAGGAAATTGAAATTAAGATTGGGCTTCTTTTTTAGGAACAAATCCTGTTTCTCCTTTAATGTTAGGAAACGGCTTGTTGCTGCTACTTTCTTGCCTCTCCTGGACTATGGGGATGTTTTGTATATGAATGCCTCAGCTCACTCTCTTCATCTGTTGGACGCTGTCTATCACGGAGCTCTGAGATTCATAACCGATTGTAAACCCCTCACACACCATTGTACTCTGTATTCTTTAGTTAACTGGTAATCATTATCCATGCGCAGAGCTTTGCATTGGTATAACTTCATTTATAAATCCATTCTTGGACTGCTGCCCATTTATTTATCCACTTATATGTCACAGAAACAATGCTGCTATAGCCTACGCTCCCAGGGCTTCATCACTCTCTCCATCCCCTCAGTCCATACAGAACTTGGTAAAAAGGTTTTCTCCTACTCTGCCCCTTCAGCCTGGAACACGCTACAGCAGGAACTGAAGCTGTCCAGCATGATTCCCCTTGGGGATTTTAAACTACTTCTACAAAATATGGAGAGAGCATCTGTGGGGGTTTGCTCTTGTACATAGTACTTAAAATCTGGTTACCACTTTTGCACTTATCACTTTTATGATTTGTGATCTATCTTGTCTCTGTATTGAATGTCCTGTCTGTCTGTAACTGTGTTGTACTGCTGTTGTTGCCCGACCAGGTCTCTTTTGAGAATGAGACCCCGTGTCTCAATGTGATTACCTGTCTAAATAAAGGTTTAATACTAATAATCACATAAAAGAGTTATACATAGGTACTGTTTGCTGATAGTGCCAGCTAGTCATTATGGCAACAAGTGTGTCATGTGTCCCCTTTCTCATTATCAACACAAAACATGGCTGAGGTAGTGCATTTTCTTAGCCTGGTATCGAGCCCTTATGAATCGCAGTTTTCAGCACTCTTCGAATTTGCATGGTGATTCATAAGGGTCTGGACGCAAGCCTATCCACCACTGATTCGGTGACGTAATTTCTTGCCCCAACCGACGGACAAATGACAATAACAAGAGGATTTGGCACAGTCCTGTTTCTGTAGCCACCAGAGGAGCGAGCAGGTAAATGAAGCTCTTACCAAAGCCGGTTTGAAGCACCGCAAATACATCCTGACCTCTGAAAAAGGCTTTTAAACACACGGATTGATCTGTAATGGCGTCATCAGTAGATTAGTCCCGCCTACATCAACCAGCCAATCAGGTATCTCGGACAGTATTTGCCTGAAATAACTGCCAGTGGATAGGCTTGCGTCCAGACCCTTATGAATCACCATGCAAATTCGAAGAGTGCTGAAAACTGCGATTCATAGGGGCTGGATACCAGGCTAGCATTTTCTGAAAAAAAAATAAATAAATAAAAAAAGCCTAAGGTGTGAGCCTAAGGTGCATGTCTACCTCACCTGTCTCCAGTGGTTCTCAAACACCATGAGGCAGGTCTCTGGGTCGGCAGTGCAGGGACTCGGGGGGGCGGCGCCCCGACTGGACCGACTCCCGGGACCCCGCGGGTTCAGCCTGCTCAGCCAGCTCATACTGGACACAGCAGGGGACGAGCAAAAGGGTCACAGAAACTCAAAGGCGAGAGAGGGAGCTCTGGCACAAGGAAAGAAGGCTGGAGTACAGAAGAAACAGAAGGAGAGAGAAAGAAAGATGGGAGACAAGGAAGGAAGACGAAGGAGAGAGGAGGAGAAGGGGAAAGAGGGGGGGAAGAAGGATGGGGGGAAGAAGGAAGGGAGGGAGGGAGGGAGGGAGGGAGGGAGGAGGGGGGGTGGGAAAGGGTGGAGGACCAAGAAAAAGTATAGATGGATGGAGGGATGGAGGAGGAGAAGGAGGTCGGCTGAGCAGCAAGTGGGCTGTCGCTGCCAGTCAGACTGGTAAAAGCCCACTGCTGCTTTAGAAGCTGTGTGACCCTGCTCTCCCTGTAGACCCTGTCATCCAGTCTGAAGCCAACACCACTCCATAACTGGCCAGGATAGACACTCTGCGCTGTGGGAAAAAACAACAACAAAAGAATAGAAATTGAAAAATGGAGTTAAAAACGCTGTGCAAAGCTGAAAACCCTAACCCTAGCAACAACAAAGGTTTTCACTACCTGTTAAACCCATACACAGCCAAACTGTGGTTTTCCCTAACCCCCAAATGAAAACATGAAATATACAATACATTGTCTTTTTTCCAAGTGTATGTTATTTTAATGAATTCTTGTATTTTCAATCAAGCTTCAAGCAATCAAGCTTTATTTATACAGCACGTTTCACGTAAATGCAATGTGCTTCACATTAAAATTAATAAAATGTAATAGTTATGACTACATACAAATATAAAGAATAAAATAAAAGTTAAAAAAAAACAGATAAAACAAAATACAGATTAAAATACTGCAAATGATAAAATAAAGTGTGAGAGAGACTTAGAGCAAAAGAGGAAATAAGATAAAACGGAAATAAGATAAGACAAAATGAAAGCCAGACAAGCCAAATAACAGTTCTAAGAAAAAGCAAGGCTAAAGCTACTTCTTAGGCTTGCGTTTAAATATGTCCACTGTTAGAGCTGCCCTCAGATCCAGAGGGACTGTCCCAGACGCCACAGGAACTGAGAGAAGCCTCCTCTTAAGTCTTTGCCTTGCACAGAGGTAAAACTGTGTATCGGGGGGTTCTGCCAGGGGCATATTTAGTGAGCTGGGGTCTCATTTATAACTGTCCTCTGTGTACGCCACTTCCCACACAAAAGTTGTGATCTATAAAAACAAACTTGACGGGAGAATGTGCTCACCTGTACGTAAACTCTGACCCATGCGTACAAACATTTTGGAGACAGTGGGAAACGGTGACTGAGATGGCAAAGTAGTAAAATAAAGCAAAAAATGGCCTTTACACTCAGTTCATTGCCAGGCCGACTCCACATCAACTTAGAAACCCCACTAATAATAATAATAATAATAGTCCTTGTCAGTAGAAGGTCTAGGCTACAGCTAAATAGTGTCTTTGTTGCTTTAGTTCCAAACTCGATCATTTGTCCGTACATAGTACGTACATTACAATCTTTTAGCAGAGACCCAGTTTGTCACAATTAAATCTGACAAATTCAGGTGTTAGGCAATTGGACCGGATGTCTCAAGGTAATAAATACTGATGCGTTATGACGCTCCTCCTCTTGTTCACCACGGTCTCACACTGTCTGATCCCCGAGTCAGAAAACGAGAACACAGAACTTGTCTATGCGTTTTTTATTTAAATCAAATGAATGTGAAATGCTGAGTGCGTGGTTACGTTCACTCTTTCCAAAAACAAAAGGCACATTTACGATACCTGGGCCAGTCGCACCGTCTCATCTTCCTCTCTAACGTTAAGTCAGTGTCACGCTGTGTTTCTGGCACAATGCCACTAAAGAGGGTTTTCCCCATTCAGTCATCGAGGTGTAACTTTCAAGAGGAGAGAGCTCCGGTATCTCCTCGCCCCGCCGGTGGTGCTGACACAACAGTCCAATGCACTTCTTGGCGTCAACCTTTATACTGGACAATTTATTTTTTTGTTTTAGTTCTATAAAGGGTCTGGCTCTCAGAGCTGGCAGCATTAACTGCTGCTGTGACATTTTGCCTCTCAACAAACTGTTTCTGGTTGGTGACGCCCGAACCGAGGCCACCGGGGAAATGTATCTTTTTCCGCCTGGCTCCGGCTTTGCCATTTTCTCACACGGGAGAACGGAATGCAAACATATTTACATACACATCAGTATTCATTCAGGGCGTTTCATTGACCATCTATGGTTAATTGTGGGAGTTAAGGGGCGGAGTATGTGGCTCGTACACGTGCGCAACATTTCAAGTTGGATTGTGATTTATAAAGCAGAAATTGTGTGCAGGTGTGCGTACGCACGGTTTTATAAATCTGATTATTTTTGTACATACGTACTTTTCCTCTTTTGTGCGCACGTAACCTTTTAGTGTGGAATCCACCCAGTTTTATAAATGAGACCCCAGATCCTTAATGTAATCAGGGGGAAGTCCGTAAAGACCAATAAAAGAATCTTAGGATCAATTCTAAAATTAAATGGAAACCAGCGTAGGAACTTTAAAACAGGAGTGGCCTAACACATAATCTCTTCCTGGTTCTAGTTAAAACACTGGCAGCTGCACAATGTAGAGGTCCTATGGAAATCATTACAAGCGTAGCGCAGTATTACTCCTCTGTCTAAGGGTTAGGTCTGAGCTCTACCTAACAATTAACCATAGACGGTTAATGAAACACCCTGAATGAATACTGATGTGTATGTAAATGAGCTCCAAGGAGCTCATTGTGGACTACAGGAGAGCCAAAGGCTGCGACCTCACCCCCATTTACATCAATGGGACTGAGTTGGTGTCCAGCTTCAAGTTCCTGGGCGTCCACATCTCCAAGGACCTTTCTTGGACCCTTAACTCCTCCACCCTGGTCAAAAAGGCGCAGAAGCGTCTTTACTTCCTGGGGAGACTGAAGAAATCTCACTTGTCTCCCTGGATCCTGGTGAACTTTTACCTCTGTACCATTGAAGGCCCTGCAACGGGTGGTGAAAACTGCCCAGCACCTCATCGGTACCCAGCTCCCCTCCATCGAGGACCTCCAGAGCAAGTGATGTCTGCGGAGGGCTCGAGGTAGGGGTGGGCGGTATGGCCAAAAAATTATATCACGGTATATTTCGAATTATGTACGGTAACAGTATGTATCATGGTATATTTGTTTTTTGGTTTGTTTGTGTTTTTAAATAATAAAAAATGATTTCGGAGCAGTACAACACTCTGGGATGGTTCAATTTATTGCCAGTTTTACTGTGCAGTTCCTTTAGTATTCTGTAATCTTCTCCAAAATAGGTTCTGAACAATACAACTAAATATTTTCAAATAAAATAAACCAAACATAAAAATGTAAATTTCAAATATTCCAATACTCCAATTTAAATAGCTGCCACTGTATATAACAAAAACTTCAAAGTTTAGGCAACATGTCAGGAAAAGAATAATATAAAGATAAATAGCACATTATATGCAAACTTTTTTCTTTTTACCTTTACACGGGAAGCGACAAACGCCTGGTCCTCGCTCAGTTTCAAAGAGAGGTGCGCGGGGAGAAGCGGAGGAGCGGGCGGATGGGCAGGCGGAGCGGGAGGCGGGCTCGCTCTCGTGAAAAAGTCACGTGTGTGTCTGTGGCACGCACACGCCCGCCCGCCCGCTCAGCTACAGTTGAATTGTCTTTAACTTTTTGACACCGCGACACAGTGAGTGTCACCACACAACTGATCTGCGGACACCATGTCACCTGACGAGTGAAGTTTGTTCTGTTGAGTTTGAAAAATGGAGGAAAAGTTGATTCTTGAGGTCTGATTTCCCAAAGCTTAATGACTGCTTTCTAAGAAGGACATTAATGAGACCCAAAGTGTCGGTGCAAGAGAGGGTGTATGACGTAGGCTATGTACATACTAGGGCTGTCCCGAATACCATTTTTTTGGGCTTCGGAGCTTCGTTAGTAATCAATAGCGAATAGTCGAAGCTTCGGCCGCAGCGGGTGGGGGGGGGGGGGGAGTGTCAGAGTCACGCACCTTCAAAGCGCTTGGCTTTCCGTACACGGGTAACAGTTCACCCGACAAAGTTCACACATAGTCACAGTTCCTCCTCACAAAAACACAGCGCTGAAAACATAACATACATATAACTTAAATTAATAGCCTGAGAGAGAGAGAGAGAGATGGTCGAGCGAGCTAGAAAGTGAATTAAGAGAGGGAGCGGTAGTAGCGAGAAAGCCGGTGAATCAGAGAAATAAAACGTTATTTTCTGATTGTTTCACAGCGGTTACGTTCTAAAGCACAGAGAGAGAGAGAGAGAGAGAGGGAGAGAGGGAGAGAGAGAGAGCCCCGTATCAAAATACCGGTAGCCTACCTTAGAAAAAAGATTAAAAAAAAAAAAAAAGATAAACGGAGAAATGTCTTGCTGCTGCTTCTCCTGAGTTTTGTTCAGCAAATTTGAAAACTGACAGCTTGAATTTCAGGTCGTACTTTTTTCTCTGTGCCACCATGGAGATCAGCAAATGTGACTGACGTTTGAATGCAAGTAAAAAAAAAAAAAAAAAAAAGAAGAAACTGCTTCGCAGCTTACGGATTACATATAAAATTGCATTTAAAAAAACAAATATCCGAATCCCAAAATTGAAAACCGAATACCTACCCAACCAACGAATATCCGAAAAGTCGAATATTCGGGTCCAGCCCTAGTACATACATTACAATTCAGTTATATATGGTTATGTAAACACAGCTGTCATTAGCAGCATCTTCTGGACTACACAGCTGTGCGCTGTGGCCGTTTCTATGGTTACCACACGCGGAGCACCAGCTATATTTTCCCTTCACATGAGGTGCTGTGAGTGCCGCGGAGAGGCGGTGCAAATGGGCTGGCCATGTCTTTTTCCACAAATTTATTATCTTTTAATGGCAGGACACAGTTCGCTAGCTTTATGTGTTACATTTGTAAATATGAAAATTTGTATTTTTACATTAAAAGACAATAAAACTAGCGTTCTACCGGTAGAAACGGTAGAGTCCATTCACTACCGCGACACGGATTTCTCCTGGTGTACCGGTTCAACCGTTATACCGCCCACCCCTACCGTGAGGCATCATTCCGGACACCTCTCACCCAACCCACAGACTGTTTCCATCTGGGAGGCGCTACAGGAGCCTCTGTTCCCGCACCAACAGGCTCAGGAACAGCTTCTTTGAGGTGGCTGTTACCCTGTTGAACTCTGGTCCACGGTAGGGCTGAACGATTTTGAAAAAATATCTAATTGCAATTATTTTGACTGATACTGCAATTGCGATATGATTTGCGATATTAGAGGGAATGATCATTTTTACATCATTATTCTCATTTTCATTGAAAAGCGTATTAAAATGATTACGGTGTGATTTTTGTGGGGATCTGTACCAAACAAAGATGTTTTCTTCAGTCTGTAGAATATGATGTGTAGGCCAGGACATCTCTGCAGCACCACAATATTTCATTTAAAATGGTATTTTGACACATTTCACCTTTAACAAATATTGCGCCTCCTGCGATTTGAATAAAATTTTGATTAATTGTTCAGCGCTAGTCCATGGCGTTAGCCCCCCCCACACCACCCCCCCTTCACCAAGGAAATTATGACATTAACTCCCCCTCCCCTCTCTCCCACCAAGAGGACACCTGACTCACCATCCCCCCTACCCACACTTGAACCACTACTGGACTCTTAATATCACATTAATATACTGTATATATATTTTTCTGTTACACTCGTATATACATGTACATATTTATATTTTTTACATACAATTGCACTATTGTAGTATAGTATAGTATAGTATTATATACGCTAACAAGTGCATTTCTGCGCATCAACAGAGTGTCACTGTCAGCAGCACCGGCGGGTGTTAGGTGACACCAGAGCTCTAGACAGACGTTACACCTCGATAACGAGGGAAACCCCACTTAGTGGCATTGTGTTAGAAAAAGAGGGAGACACTGACATGGCATTATAGGAAGATGAGACTGCTGCAGCTGACCCAGGTAAATGCGCCTTTTATTTTTGGAAAGAGTGAACCTAACCATGCACTCAACATCTCACATTCATTTGATATGACAAAACAAAAAAACACCAAACAAACTTAAGAACAGGCTATACACGTTGGAGTGGCACAGGCACTTTTCAGGCCAGTTTTGAGTGCATGCAGTGTTTTATAAACAAGACCTGAGGAGTCCTTGGACTACAAGGAGTGCCTGAAGCAGTTTTATAAAATGAAAAATAGGCTGTTCTGCGTCTGGTTGTCAACTGTGTAAATGAAGTGTTCAGCTCACTGTAACAGGGCCACTTTTTACTGGTTGTGAACTGTGAAAACAATGGGCATCATAAGAACATTTTCGTATTCGTATCTTAAGTTTCTGCACGACTCGTATGAGTATTCCACGTCAGATTCACCAAACGCTCGTATCATCAGAAAACTGTCGTAAATGACCTGCGTAAACACGATGAATGCCACCTGTTGTAAATTAACGCACGTTCACGAGAATTGTGAATTAGCATAATTGACGCCCCAACAACGCTATATAAGGCTAGGCGTCCGGCCCATTTGTCAGGAAGCTTCATTCATAAAAATGACACAGAAGATTAAGAAGTCTACCAGCTCTGAGATTGAAGTCCTACTATCAGAAATGTTGTTTTTACGTTTTATGCGGCACTGGTGAAATAAATTACGCACTACCTTCTTATGAAAAATCCAACAGTGCTCCCTCGCTATTTTTTCCTGTGACTATAACCACTGTTTCGAGAGTGAAATGCGAGACACCACAGCGCTGGCAGCTACAGGTAGGGAAAACTCTCTGGTAAATAAACAAGAGCAACCGCTTTTTAAAAAAAAAAAACGCTTCAATGTTAGCCTATTATTTCTGGTGCTGTAGGAGGAATGATAATGAGCGAACCTTTGTGACGCCACAAAGTTACGGAAGTCCAAACGGCTCGTTTAGAGGCTCGCTGCACTAATATGGATTGTGTGGATTTAGTTTTGATACTTTCACCATGTTTAGATAGACCATCCAACTCCTTTATCATCACAGAGGCAAGGGGAGTCCGTTTCTACACCATATGGGACCTTTAATTTTATGTTAAACGGAGCCCCTTAATTTTGTTAAATTAAAATAAGTAAATAAAAAAAGATAATTGTCGTTTTCTTCACTCAAACAATTATAAGAATTCCACTGCTTGAAGACAGTGGTGCTTGAGTCAGATGAAGGCACAGAGCATGCGCATGTGATCACGATTGAAGTACCACCTCTGCCTCATTTTGAGCCAGGAAAAACCCTGCTGAAGGATCTGCACATTCCCAAAACCAAAACCGCAGCAGAGTTCTGGCTATCGATGCCAGTCAGCCAGATCCAGGATGACCAATAAGACTGAAATGCCCTTCTACTCCACCCTGCCTTCAACTCCAAACCTCCAGAAAAGTCCTGTTGCTGGATCCCCTCCTCACCTCAAAAAAAACAAAACAAAAAAAACTGTCACTGTCGGGTGTCCAGTTAAGAGGTAGACTGACCTAGGCAGGCCTCTTCTGTGTGTGTGTGTGTGTGTGTGTGTGTGTATATTGGGAGGCCTGAGGGGTGAGTCACCATTGCAGCACACAGGCTCCAATTCCAGTCCCAGTCCTGTGTACGTTTCCATGTATTGTATGTGGCCTATGTATGGGCAATCAGCCCATCTCCTCAGGACAGAAAACACACTTGGTCACACCAGGGTGGGATTCGAACAAGCAGGATTGCTCAGTTACCCAGAGAGATCGCTAAACATTACCAGGAAATAAGAGTTGTTCATAATATATGGGCATTGGTTAGAATGGCTGCAAGACATCCATAAGAGCCGATACTCTTCAAATTAACTTCAAAAGTTATTCAAAGCATCGAGAATTAGATTCAATTCTTTTGGAATCAACACGACTTCAATCTATGGCCACACCTGCATTAACCTCTGACCCACTTTATAAGCTTATGACATGTAAGAAAACAGTTTGAGGAAAATGACTCCGGCTGGATTCTGTGAAACAATAACTATGTCAGAACAATGTCTCACAATTCAACTCACTTCAAAATCAGACTGTTACACAAATGTCCAAAGTCCACTTGTCTACGACAGCTTAGACTGCTGGGAACAGCCCTTCAACACGTCAACCAGCCTGGCCACACACCCTGGAAGCATACTTATAGCACAATATAACCTGCCAATCAGATATGTGCCTGTGGTAAACTGGCTTCCTCAAAGCCAGTATGATTTTTGAGTGCCACATTGTGACACATTTAAAAAGGCTCTGAACATGGAATACAGGTAGGCCTAAACAGTGAGCTGACCACAATGACCACCAGTGATTTGTAGTGTCGGGGTCAAGGGGGGATGATAAGTTATAGATTCTCTTGTGCAACAAGACAGACTTGCCTGGCCAAATATGACATTGTGGTGCTACAGCTGAGCCAGTGAGTCATCAAAGTGGCTGGAAGCAGACGTGGAGTAGGGTTATTCATGAGCACTGAAGGAAGGTAGCCTGGCCTTGCTAACAGCTGAGAGAAAACTTTGCTAGAGGTACATCACACTGGATTAGCAGAACGCACGAGTCCCTCGTCTTGGTTGATCTCTCACTCATGACTGGCATCAGAGCTGAAAGCCTAGATAAGGAGGGGGCTGGAATCCATCCAAGCAGACTCAGACTGTGACTCAGACTACCAGAGTAGGAGAAAGTCAACAAAAGTATAAGTCTTGAACAATAGGGATGAATGACAAAGTAATACTAAATGCAACATATGCCACAACATAAGCCCTTGGTAATTGCTTTTATCCAAAGTACCTGGGTGCCCCAGTGGCAATTGTACCCCTAACCCAGACAGAGTTAAGGTGGTGATATACTAACACTTGCTCAAAATAGAGACACAGTCAAACACGCTGCCACACACAAATATGTACACACTGCAGCTTCATATTGTTTGTTTATTTATACGCCACAACAGCGGCAGTGCATGAAGATTAAAGAAGTAACCATAACCCATGGAAACCAGAAATGGCAATGGAAAAAACTCAAAAACTCAGAGAGCAACATCAACAACAACAACAACAACAACTAGAAGGCACTCAGACAGCACAAACTTCTGCCAATGCTAAAGAAGTCTCCAAACTGCTGTTACGCCAAAGGACATCATTTGCATCACTAATCATTCATTAATCGTTTAGTTGATTTATTGACCCTGGAAATATACCCTTAGGATTTGGAACCAAGTCTCCATCTCCGTTAGTTTCATAGTTATGGCTCACAAAAGCTAATCCTGTAATGGTGGAAATCCAAGATCACCACCACAAACGAATAAATTGTTCCTTGGCTCAAGGCCTACTGGTCCACTAAATTTCATCTAAGTCCATTCATACGTTTTTGAGATATTGTGCTGAAAGACAAACAGACAAACAAACTAATAGGGGGGGGCGCATGGAGAATAAAGATGTGGCCGTAACCTAGGGAAACCAGAAGTGACCGTGACAAAAGAAACTTGGGAAAACAACAACAACGGCTGTGGTGAAAGAGCAACAAAGGTGCCTGAGGAAATCTGAGGATTTAGAAGCTGTTTGAAGACATCAAGATGCAGATCTCCTTTAACAAGCCGAGCCTCCAAACCATTCATTTAGAAGAGCTGACCACGAGAGGTTAGCCTGGAGATGGAAACAATGGCAATGAACCAGACAATGAAATGGACACGCTTTTCCACAAGGCTACACAGCCAAGCAGGTGACATTTTAGACCATTTGAAGCTGGTCATGCAGTGTGGGTTTGTGTGTAAAGAACTTGACTAGTTCAGCCAACGAGCCTGTTCACACTGTGGAGGCCGGAGCTGATGCGGCACTTCGCTTCCCACTTTGCTGCACTTTGCCGTTTCCCGCTAACGGGCCCTTTTGTCCGTATCAACCTGCCGGAATTAATTTCCAAAGCAAGTAGCTAGGCCTCTACCGTGCTCTTTAGTGTCAGGCTCTACCCATCGAGCTACAAAGGATGAATCTCTGTGCCTTGTGCCTAATTTAGATATTGGCACGAGAAACACTGTGAAGCTTCAGCATCCATCACAGCTGTGCCCTTCACAGCAACAGTGTAGCGTGTCCAGCTATCCAATCACTTCAACTGGCAAAGTGCAGCAACAACATCGCTATACTATTATTTTTATCATATTTACACATGCACACAATACAGTACAGTACAGTAATACTAAGGACACACAACCACATTTATGGGCATTAAATGTGAATTGGTACATGTTCAATTTTAGTTTCTAAATAATTTTCAGTTTATAAATAAATAAATAAAATAACTGATTATACTGTGTATGTGTTAGTCCTGTGATGGACTGGCAACCTGTCCCGGGTGTTTCCCTGCATTCTGCCCAACTAGTGCAGTGCCCGTTCAAAACAGGCTTTGAGCCCCGCTGCTGCACAGAGCACTGTTCACTTGTTTATTCAAAGTTTATTAATATTGAACGTGTCACGTGTCCAATCCCACACTGCACGTCCTCGGGTCCCCAGCAATACACCCGCCAAGTGTGAAGTAGATCGGACGAACGGTTCTCGAGAAATGCGAAGGACACACACACAGACAGAGATTCCTTGCTTTATAGTATGATGCATGCTGGGATAAGCTCCAGCAGGTATAGAAAATAGATCGCAATACCTGCCTCGCAAAAACAAAATCTGAGGCCAGAAAGTAAGTTGTCTTAACGCCTCACACCAGACTGGTGATTCACGCTAATTTTGCATCAGCCTGTGTATCAATCCCACTAGAATGAGAGAGTTAACAAGACAGAGAAACAGCATATACAAATACAAACCATCTTACCTGAAGTGTGGCTTGACAGAGTTTGGGTTAAACCGTCATGTTGGCTCTGGTCCACAGGTTCATGGCCCCAGTGGTTCCAGAGGCCAGCAGGGACAACGCAGCCTGGGAACAGTTCACCCTGGGCTGGATGTCAACCGTAACCTGCAGGAGCAACAGGAGAGTTTGCTTTTAAAGCTGCAATATGCAACTTTTTTCCCTTGAAAATGCCAATAAATAAATAGGATATATATTATAGATTATCAGTCTTCTGTGTGTCTGTGACCCTTCAACAACCCTCTGTATGGGAAACACTGCATCTCACAAAGACGTCCTCTAGAGCAGTGGTTCTCAAACTTTTTCATGTCAAGGACCCCTAACCTGACACAAATTAGACCACGGACCCCCATTTGATAAGATTTTGTCCCAGGGTTCCCCATCTGAAAGATTTTTGCTTTTAGATGTTTTATTACAGAAAGTGTATGAAACCCATGACCAAAATAGTCATACATTCTGTCATTGTGTTACTTACGGATGGAATTATAGTGAAAATAAATGATTCCCCTTTTTGCTGGGGACCCCCTGGAACCCCCTCAAGGACCCCACTTTGAGAACCACTGCTCTAGAGGCCATCTGACGAAGCGCATCATCTCACTAAGCGTCCCTGACTGACTGACTGCCACTGAAAAAAAAAAATCACCATTGGCTGTGTCACCTTGTGGAAAAGCATCCATTTCATTTTCCAGTTCATTGCTGTTGTTTCCATCTCCTTGCTAACATCTCGTGTTTAACTCTTCTAAATGAAATCGGGATCTCGATTCATATCTCTATGCGATCTCATTCCTAAATGACAACGATTCTGCCACACAAACCAGCAGAAAGGAAAATAAATCCAGTGAGAGACATAACAGAGAACAGCAGACAGACACGGGAAAACAGTTCTTCAAAGGTTGTGTTCTTTAAGAGAAGAGAAGAGTTGATTGTTTTTATGTTCAGTGTTGGATTCAACAAGCAGTTGAATTTAAGTTATTTTGTCTAGTAAAAAAAAAAACACAGATCCTGTACAGGCCCACGGTGCGTGTGTTAAATTCAGTTCAACTCAATTCAATGTATTGAAGCATTGCCACACGGTTATCAGTGAAATTACCTAATTCTACTAATGCAACTGTAATATCACATGGTAATAATGTTACCCACTCCACACAAATGAAAAACGACATGAAGTCGGTTTATGGGTGGCTTTGAATTCTAGTTTAGATTCAAAATAAATAAAAATAGATATGATTCTTGTCTGAGTCAGATCCGTTTCTTAAAAGCATATTGATATGTGTTGATGGCTGTTTATTAGGGTTCAAACCCTGAAGGGGTCCTCAGGGTTCATTTCAACAGGATTAATTACTTGACTCTTACCTACAGTGATAGCAGTGTGTTCAGTGGAATCCAGTGATAAACAGGGACAGTATGTCAGTCTCTGCTCTGCACTCATGTTAACTCTCTGAGTGTTGAGCAGTTTTACACATCTCCGATTACTGTTTAGAAATACCGTTCCCTGCCGATAATGTGGCGGTGCGCCACTGATATTACTTAATTGGACTTTTAAACATGAATAAATCAACATAAATATGTTTTCAACTTCACGTTGCTCCTCTTAGCAGCATCATAAAACAAAACTCTTATTCAGCCTACTCATTTTAATGGAGGCCCACCTCTCAAATTGTTTTGGAGGCTACAGCAAACAGAGGAGAAATCCACACTTGTTAAAAGATGCTCATGCAGGTTCAGCAGCTCGGCTCAGGACTGGTCATATAATGTGAATTCCTCTGATTCACCAGTGCACTCAAACAATGATGTGGTGCAAAGTGGTATAGAGCAGTTTGAAACTAAGTTAGAACAACTTGATTTTGACCCAGCGGGAGTAGCCTATTAAATGGAATGCAGTAATCGCAACTTTTCACGATTACCATATTGCCGTGGCTGTAATCATAATCTTGAATTGGCTTCAGCCAAGTGACAAACAGAAAAACACAAACAAAGGCGGCAACGAGAGAGTCTCACTTCTGGAGCGATGAGGAAACAGAGTTTTGTCTTTCGGTGATGAAACAATTAAATATACTTGGCAGTTTAGATGGGAGAAAGCATCAAAATGCTGACCTATTCATTCATGAATAACCAGATTTCTCTGTTGCATGTAAACGCCATATCCCGAATATGATCAAAACCGGGATAAGCCTCATAACCGGGATACTCAAGTCCATGTAAACTCAGTCATTGTTGGAGAAACGGCAGAGGCTGCCAGCTCCAAGAAAGTCCGCTCCACGGCAACACCTGCTAACAATGACACCGGTAACTGCTAACCTTTTTCAGGGACCTACTTAGCTTACATGAGTTTTTCTTCTAGACAGAATGCAACAAAGCATGACACTGCTATCTAGCTACTACGTCTGTGCACAGAACAACAGTGTAGATCTATAAATGTTCATACCACCGTAGACACTGCAAGCAAGCTACAGCAACACTTGAACGTGAAACTATAGCTGAACTTTTATTCTCATGTGGAGACACAGCAGGTGTGGGGCCACCAAAAAGAAAAAATAGATGATAAAGAAGAAGATGACAAAAGTATCTACTGTAGGCCTATATGTAAGTGAACAGGTTATTAATTGAAGCTCTAAATCTGCTCTTGTCTCTTAATTGAATCTTTCATTCAGTACCTGATTGTACACATGAAAACAGCATTTGAAAACAGGTAGGGTGACATATTTCTAAGAAAACTGTATATTAATTAGCCAGTGAACATAATTCTTGGCAGGTACATTTTTTATTTACCATCCCATGGCAGGTGAATCAAAAAGTTAATTTCAGACACCGCTGTTGCACACAGAAAATTCAGTAATTTCCGTCAAAAACACTTATTTATTGAATCAACTTCCATGCCTGTTGATGCAATAAAATAATGTCACAGCAACAATCTCAGTGCAACTGACGACTGTAAAGTATGAAATAAATTTCCCATGTGGATTCCATAATTAATTATTTAAAGTGTGACACTTTTATATGAACCAAAGCAAAATAATCTATGGCCAAATTACACATGAAAAATAAGCTTGCTGAAAATGTAGGCTACTTATGACTCAGGTTCACCATGGGTACAGTTTGGCAGAAGGCAGTCTACAGACAAAATCTTCAATAGGGAAATTCAGGTCACATGCACACCATAAAAATGCCAGTAAGATGAGTTCAAAGTTCAGCAGCAGACTCCTATGCAGGGAGGTAGCCTTAATAAAAACAAGACAGTTTGTCAAAGGTTGGTAATTGAACAGTACCAAATATCTTGACAGCTACAATCTCAGACTTCAAAGTCTAGTCTAACTTAGGTCAGAACACAATGAGACATCTTCACAGTATATAACCCACAATCAGAGGAGCCATTCTGGCAAAAAATATTGTCATGCTCCAGTTAGGTTGGGCCCTGTCTGTCTGCTCTTTGGAAATGTCAGTGACTCCATTCTGTCCAGTGAATAAGGGACAGACAAAGTGAACAGACTTCATGCCACTCTTTCAAGGCCCTAGTAGTTTGCCCTAAGCAAAATGCCACATGCTAAGGAGAACGCTCTGTGCGAGGATACTGAGTGAGTTCATGTCTGGATCATATTATTTGAAAAAATTACTGTGCATGCATACTTGATGAAAATGTCACTTCAGCTGCCTAGTTATCCAGTATTGATGGGATTTGTTGTATTTGGAGAAAAATCAACCATCTACAGGCCTTTGATCAAGGACATTATTCTATTGATAACTTGCAATTTGAGGAGTACTCAAGAAGATAGTGTGACATGACAGTCAATAACTAACCGTATATACTAACAAAAGGCTTCCTACGATGAAGAGAGGCGTTTAGTGCATTTGTCTGCCACACTTAATAAGGTATAAAGAAACCTGTTAAGGCTTTCATATGCCTCTGTCTTTGGGGGGTGAACATTATCCACGACTTTTATCCAGCACACCACCGTTCTCAACTTGTGTCGTGAGGGAATCCAAGAAAGTCATCAATCACTGCAGTGCCTGGGGTCAGGTGTCCCGTCCAGCCTGAGAGAGGCACGGAGCTGTTAAGCTAACCTAGCTTGTGAGTGCAACACTGAATATCGTAGTTTCGATGACCTTGCTTGCAAAATGGCTGGTTTCCTAACTTAATGCCAATTATGTTCTTGACCTGAAGTTGAAGTCATCATCTCGCAGCAGACCGCACACTTGCTATCTGCAGCTGTTTACATTCAGGAAAACAACAATAAACGCATTTCAATGGCGCGCCGATTTAGCAAGCTTGTTGGTGTTGCTACTAGGATACTAGCAGCTATCAGCCGCGGACTGTTTACACATATCTGACCTAACTATAATGCTGTTGCGCTTTAAAATGTAACGTCATTTTGCTGTCATCTTCGCCCATCTGTCAGGAGTTACTCACCTCGTTTATCTGCAGGTTTCTCAAGCAGGCTCAGTTGCTATGAGGCGCTGATTTCCACGGCTACCTGCTAGCTTCTTGTTAGAAGGTAGCGTTAGCTAACGGCTAGCTGCTAGTTAATTCCACAGTGTCAGTACAGCAGTCGAATGATCAGCAAACAAGTCGCCTGCAGACAACTGGCTAGCTAGAAAATACGCATTCAGAGAAGCTATGCAATAAACCACTCCTTCGTTCGGTCTGCCACGCAGCCTGCTAGCTAGGGATAAACATCCCATTTGGTGATTTCACAACCACTCTTTTTCAGCAGCCATCTTACTTTGACTCGTCTGACACACGCCCACACGCAAGGGACGCTATGACGCCCTCTCTGGACCGCTGTTCTACAGTGTACCAGACTGCTGCCAGAGGACACTGCTGTTCTACCTGTGCACTTGTTTACCTGGTCAGGTGTGTGTAGGAGGGCCGTCGTGTAAGTCGTTGCAATTTCCAGCAGACTATAAAAACCTACAGTATGAGAATCTGAAATCACTCTAAAATCACTACCAAAGCTGCTATGTATCCAGAATGGCATCCACGTTTTAATGAGCCTGGGTCCCAGAATGAGAGACTAAATTTTGATATCAAAATCAAAACAAGTTTAATGAAAAATATAGTGTGCTGTGACCCAGGTTCATCAATGTTTTAATGAACCTGTGTCCCAGAGATTCATTAAAACATATTGATGCACCTAGATCCCAGCACATTATATATTTTTCATTTGGATCCTGGGCTGAAAAAACCTTTAGAAGTTGAGACCCATAAATCATGCTTCCCTCAATAAGCAACCAGTCTGTTTGCTGTTTGTACCTCTGGCAGCTGGCTCTGGGATGTGCAGTGGATGACCTCTAAGGATTTCTAGGGGAATTAAAAAATCCCCAGAGGATACAGGGCATCTGTTGTGGTTCCCATCCATGGTGACAAGCATCACCAGGCGATGCTCAGGCAGACCTCGTTTGTTGTTAGGTGAACCAAGCAATGCTGCCGGATACGAGTCAAGAGGGTTAGGCCGCGGCCACAAGCAGGCAGCTGGACTCTGCTGTCTATATCTATGTAATCTATATCCGAGCAAGTACAACTCTTAGGTAGAAGGGAGCGCTTGATCAAGAGCAAAGGCCATCCTCACTTAGGATAAAAAAAAATGTATTAGTCTAAAAACCCCAAAGGAGCATGGATAAAACAGGTGATGTTGGCGTCAAAAATAGCCGATGGCAGAGGCTGTTCAGGTGGCGTCAGATCCAGAAAGTGAACGAGGATGGAGAAGACAAGAAGGAAGAGGGGAAAGATCACAACAGTCCTCATGAAGTGAAGCTCAGACTGGGGTGAGTGATTACTGATTGGGTTGGACATATTTTTGCAAGGATGAGGAAAACAGCATTCATTATCTTGAAGTCGTTGGAAGAACATTTCATTGATAAAGATCGTACATTATGTGTTAAAATATACGTGCGTACAAATAAGTAAAATGCAACAATGCAGATTATTTGTGTTTGAGTATATGCACATTCCTCATGTTTGATTGTTTACATAGCCACTAATTCTCTGTCCTTCTAATTCTCTTTCCACTCATTTTCTTCCCATTGTGTCACTCACCATTTCCTGGCCAGCTGGAATGAATGGGTGGTCGATCCATCAGAACAATTCTACTATGTATGGCTCCAGGTCATGATCTTTCCCATTTTCTACAACTGGGTGATTATCATCTGCAGGTATATGCATGGAATATAATGAATAAGTCTAATATTGTACGATTGATTTAATTGACAACTATTTACTCCTTCGGTGTATATAATAAGAAATAATAATTTGTTATCAACCACACTGAAACGTATGCGTTTTACATGCTGTTCTCTGCTTTTAAATTGAATTGTTGATTAAATACAATCAATCAATTATTAATTATGTATCCCTAGGACATGCTTCAATTCAATTGAGGTGAACTACCTAGCTGTGTGGCTTACACTGGACTATCTCTCTGACCTCATGTATGTGGTGGACATGATCATCAGAGTGCGCACTGGTAAATGTTTTGCTTCAGTTACCTTTGATTCAGTCTTTGCAATAGAATAGAATAGAATAGAATAGAATAGAATAGAATAGAATAGGGGCATCATGGTGTCACAGTCAGAAGGTTGTGGGTTCGATTCCCGTCTCAAGACTCTAAATTGCCCATGTGAGTGTCTGTATATCTGTGTTAGTCCTGTGATGGTGCAGGTGACCTATGTAGGGTGTCTCCTTGCCTTCCACCCAATGCATGCTGGGATAGACTCCGGCCCCCTGTGATCCTGAGAAGGAATAAGCAAGTAAAGAAATGAATGAAATTATGACAATCAAATAGAACTTTTGGTAACACTTTAGATTAGAACACATTTAACTATTAACTGTGGGTTTTCCCCTCAATAGTTTAATAATTTCTTTCAATAATGTGTGATGCTAGCACCTTATAAGCCCCATATGAGCAAAGCATAGCCTACTAAAAGCCCAATTCATGTGCAGCAACTTCCTTACAGACTGCTATAAGCACTAATTAGGAAGCTATTGAGGGAAAACTCATAGTTTATGGGGTATACTTGTAGAATATAATAGCGCAGAATAAGATAAGGTGCTAATACATGCTGTGTAATAACTAATAATGAACCAATACACTAATATGCTTGTTAATAAGCAATAGAGCTGCAACGATTAATTGATTAATCGATTAGTTGTCAACAATTAAATTAATCGCCAACTATTTTGATAATCGATTAATCGGTTTGAGTAATTTTTTAAGAAAAATAAGTCAAAATCCTCTATGACAGTAAACATTAGTAGACATTATTAGTAGACATTTGAGGACGTCATCTTGGGCTTTGGGAAACACTGATCCACATTTTTCACCATTTTCTGACGTTTTATAGACCAAACAACTAATCGAGTAATCGAGAAAATAATCGACAGATTAATCGACAATGAAAATAATCGTTAGTTGCAGCCCTAATAAGCAACTTATTAATAGTTAATATGTGTTCCCTAACCCCTTTTGTCCAAACCTGTATTCTATTCTATAATAATTCTGAATCATGTATTTTGAAGTGAGCACAGGTACTGATTTCCTCCAGTAGTTTATGCCAAGCTAAGCCTTGACTATAGGAAGTTGTGACATGACAGTGTGGGAGGTGCATTGTGGGCTTTGACGATCCTGTGCTGCCCCCTGCAGGTTATCTAGAGCAGGGCATCCTGATCAAGGACAGAGCTCAGCTGAAGAAGTATTACCTGCGTTCCTCTCGCTTCTTATGGGACCTGGCCGCCCTGCTGCCCACTGACTTCCTGTACGTTTTCCTTGGCATCCACACTCCTCTGGTGAGGGTCAACCGGTTCCTGCGCACGCCGCGACTCAGTGAGGCCCTGGACCGCATGGAGACGCGAACCTCCTACCCCAACACCTTCCGCATCTCCAAGCTCATGCTCTACATCTTCGTGTTGATCCACTGGAACGCCTGTCTCTACTTTGCGCTGTCCAACTACATCGGCTTCGGAGCCGACCGCTGGGTCTACCCCAACATCACCGACCCGGTGTTCGCCTCCATGCGTCGCCAGTACTTCTACTGCTTTTGGTTCTCTGCCCAGATCTTCACTACAGTGGGTGACACACCCCTGCCGGACAGGGAAGAAGAGTACTTGTTCATGATTGCAGACCTGCTCATTGCCGTGCTGGTGTTTGCATCCATTGTGGGCAATGTTGGCAATGTCATCACCAGCCTGAGGGACCGTGACAATGTCTTCTTCCCTAACCATGAGCTGGTGAGTTGGTGAGATTGATATTGAGGAAGAATAGATAGAGATGACATTGTGGAAAGGGTACTAGGCAGAGGTGGGGACTCGAGTCACATGACTTGGACTCAAGTCAGACTCAAGTCGCAATTTTTGACTTGATGCATGAAGAGAAGACTTGAGACTTGACTTGACTTGACTTGGGTTCTGGTGACTTGGGACTTGACTTTCACCTGTACTTTGATGACTTGAAAAGGTTTCTAAAGTCTTGACTTGAGATCTTGTGTTTGTGTAAATGACTTAGATTGAAAGTGATGAGATTTGCTCCAGCAGACGACTGAATTTAAATTCTGTTTTCTGAATTTGTATGGAATGATTGAATTTATTGAAGTTGAAACTGATTATAGAAATCAAACTCATGATGCTCTTACCAAGTTTTTATCCTATTAAAACCATATTGCATTGAAAAGTCCTAGATATTTAGTGTTCTTTAAGATATTAAATTGATACTGGACTCATTGTTGACTTGACTTGCTGTTCTACATTAAGACTTAATGACATTAATGACATGGACTTGACTTGGACTTGACTTGGTAATCTACATTTAGACTTGGGACTTGACTTGAGACTTGCGGCTCAAGACTTGAGACTGACTTGGTACTAGGTGTAAGATGGCTACACCACAGGGTCACCACTTTGTTAGATTATTTGTGATGTAATACATAAAGAAAATATAAGGAAGGGAATGAAAGGAGGCTTCATGTTTTATTACACTCCTTAGTCTGCTAATTTAATCTGCCCTCTGGGGTTTATTTGATTTCTGAAGAAGAATATGTTTTTCTTCTTCTTCTTGCTGTTTCAGGTGAAGGCCTACCTGCGTAACCATCACATCAGCAAAGAGCTTCGCAAGCGCGCCAACGACTGGTACCAGCATCTTCACATCAACAGGAAGATCACGCGAGAGAATGAAATCCTGCAGCAGCTGCCTGTCCAGCTGCAGACGGAGATCGCCGTCAGCGTTCACCTTCCCACGCTCTCCAAGGTCACCATCTTCCAGAACTGTGAGAAGAGCCTGCTGGAGGAGCTGGTGCTCAAACTCACACCTCAGGTAAGGGGTCACAAAGACGGAGTTCAAGGGGCACTGGTGGCTTAGGGCACAATACCATGTCAAGTCAAGTTTATTTATATAGCCCTGTAACAACGCATTATGTAATAACACGACAAAATGTAATAAATTTTCACTTCATTATGTAATAACACCCGCATTTTGTAATAATCTGCCGCATTTTGTAATACACAGCCTGAACGCAATATGTAATAAATTTCCCCGCATTTTGTAAAAAATTATTACATATTGCGATGTGTGTGTGTGTGTGTGTATGTGTGTCTCCTGACATTTGTGTGTACCAGTACTTAAGATGTTAAGACTGAAGTAGATGTTTGTGTCAGTATAACACTCAGTGTTGTGCAGTTTCTATGTCTCTATGAACCCTCAAGTCTAGTAGTTTCTATGAAGCTAAGGAATACAGTGACACTTAATGTAGTTTTGACCAATGAAAGACACTAATCTACTGAACTAATAATATCTTTTTAAAATGAATTTTGAGTCAGTATGATTCATGCTAGAATGCATAAAATAAACATTGTTGTTATAATGTTATAACGATTTTTATGAATGAAGACATCCATTTTGGTTGGTTATTACATAATGCACCATATTATTACATTTTCATCGTAAAAAAGTGCAACTCCCGTATTTTGTAATAACCACCGCAATATGTAATAATTTATTACAAAATGCGGGGACATTTATTACATATTGCGTTCAGGCTGTGTATTACAAAATGCGGCAGATTATTACAAAATGCGGGTGTTATTACATAGTGAAGTGAAAATTTATTAAATTTTGTCGAGTTATTACATAATGCGTTGTTACAAGCCCTTTATCACAAGCATATCTCAAAGCGCCTTTACATACCATATCATGTACATATCATTACATACCTCCCCCTTCCCCCGCGATTCCGGACGTGCTCCTCTACTTGTCTGCCGTTCCTCTCGTTTTCCACAGGTGTACAGTCCAGGAGAGTACGTCTGCAAGAAGGGAGACGTGGGCCATGAAATGTACATCATCAAAGAGGGGAAACTGGCCGTTGTAGCAGACGATGGGGTCACACAGTTTGCTGTGCTGACTGAGGGGAATTTCTTTGGGGAGATTAGCATCCTCAATATCAAAGGTAGATGAAAGTACTCAATAATGCATATTGGCACGTGTTCACCTATACAGCGTTTATGCATTTATGTAGGTAGTGAATGCTTTTTTTTGGGGGGGAGAAAAAAAAAACGGAACACACACCGAGAGAATGAAAGCAAGAGAGAAAGAGAAACTTAAATGGTAATCTGTAAGATTCTTGTTTTTTGTTTGTTTCCTTTTTTATCTCCATCTTCTGTGCTAAGCACTCATTGCTGCTGTGTCTTTTTTTTTGGTGCTGAGTAGAGCTGGGCGATAATTCAGTATTATCGTTTATCATCTTTCAGTGGAATCATATGGTGATGATATGAAGATATTTTGATATCGTGACACACATTTCTGCTGTCTGAATTGATGATGACAAGCAAATTTTACTTAAAAACTCTCATAAAATGAGGTATGGTAGGAATATTATTTGAATATTTCTGTTTTGTTTGACATCACACCTAACATTACCATTCGGTTCAATGAGATGAACATTAATTTGATTATTTAACGTGATTTTGCATACATGAACCATATCGTGATATATATTGATATCGAGAAAATCCTTATGATTATCATGATATTGATTTCAACCATATCGCCCAGCCCTAGTGCTGAGTGCTCCCTTCTGTGGTGTGTTGCACTGCTCTTCCCAGAGATCACCTGTCAATCAAACAGTGTGTCCAGTACTGTGACGTCTTTTTTTTTTTAATCTCTGTTGATGAAGTTTCTGTAGGTGGCGCTCTTCTCTTTGTCTGTTCAGCCATGGTGGCTATCACTGCCCATGCTAACTACCCAGTTCTTCTTTTACTTATTCCAAACAAACCGTAAATGTAAAGCGCATTGCTTCCTGTGTGCCTGGGGATTTCTCCCGGGAAAAACCAGACAGATAGATGTCAGATTGATGTCTTTGTCTATGTCTATTATTATCAGTGGTGGAAGAAGTATTCAGATCTTTGACTTAAGTAAAAGTAGTAATACCACAGTGTAAAAATACTTTGTTACAAGTAAAAGTCCTGCATTCAAAATCTTACTTAAGTCAAAGTACAAAAGTATTAGCATCAAAATGTACTTAAAGTAGCAAAAGTAAAACTAGTCATTATGCAGAATGACCCATTTCTGAATCATATATATCATGTTATTGGAATATAATTATTGATGCATTAATGTGTTCATCACTTTAATGTTGCAGCTGGTAAAGGTGGAGCTAATTTTAATTACTTTATATACTGCTGGGTAGCTTAACCATATAAAAATATATCATCATTTATTAGTTGATTTATAATTTGTATTAATAATCTAAATCTGCAAAGTAACTAGTAACTAAAGCTGTCAAATAAAAGTAGTGGAGTAAAAAGTACAATATTTCCCTCTGAAATGTAGTGGAGTAGAAGTATAAAGTAGCATGAAATGGAAATACTCAAGTAAAGTACAAGTACCTCTAAATTGTACTTAAGTACAGTACTTGAGTAAATGCACTTAGTTACATTCCACCACTGATTATTGAAATGTGGAAAATAAGTAATAATAAAGAAAAATGTGGTGTCCCCAAACTTTTGATAGGCAGTGTATATGAAAACATCACAGATTATGATAAAAAAAAGTCTCATTTTTAGGCAACAAATCAGGCAATCGTCGCACCGCCAACATCCGCAGCATCGGGCACTCGGACCTCTTCAGCTTGTCGAAGGAGGACCTGACAGACGTGCTGTCCGAGTTCCCCGCAGCCAAATGCCTCCTGGAGGAGAAAGGCAGACAGATCCTCACCAAGATGGGCATGCTGGAGCAGACCGGGGAGGGGGAGGTGGGGGAGGCGGAGAAAGTGGAGACTAAGCTGAGCAGGCTGGAGAGCAACTTGGACGCCCTGCAAACCAAACTAGCCCGGCTTATGGTGGAGCTCGAGTCCAGCAACCACAAGATGCTGGCCAGGGTGGAGCAGCTCGATCTGGAGTTGGAGGCGCTGGAGAATCGACCGGCGGGGAATGAAGGTGGAGAAGGAGAAGAAGAAGGAGAGGGGGAGAGAGGCGAAGGGGTAGGAGGGGAGGTCGAAGGGGAACGAGAAGAGGCAGAGGGAGAGGAGGGGGTCGTAGAGGAGAAGGCAAAAGAACAAGGGCAGGGAGAGGAGGATGGCGATGTTGTGACCAAAGAGGGAGATGGAAAGAGTACTAAAAGTGCAAATGAGGAGGGGAAAAAAAGTCAGGATACGGAAAGAAGAGTGGTGAAAGGAAACGGACGTGGGGTGGAGGAGTCGGATGAAGGGGAAAAGAAAAGAGGGGACGATCAAGAGAAAAACCAAGAGAGAGGCGGCGACAGACCTGGTAAAGGGGACGGAGTCGAGATGGAAAATGAACGTGAGAAAGAAGAGATCAGTGGAGAGAAAGAATGAGACCGTGATGAGAGGAGCGAAAAAATAAGATTTAGACAAAAAAAGAGGGATGGGAGAGAAGGTTCAAGGGAGGAATCAAACATGAAAAATTAAGATTAGTGAAACAAAGAATACAACTGAAATAGGTCTACATGTGATCAATTGCCTGTAGGCTGTTTTATTAATAAAAAAAATATTAAAAACTTGAACGCTCATTCACCTTGTTTCTGGCATTAAAACTTTATACCCCTAGATGGTAGCAAACACCATATCAAAGTACTGTATATCTGCATGGTTACCTAGCTCACCCACATTCCATCACATAGATAAATACATATAAGCCAAAAGGGAACAAGGGGGGTGAAACTACATGTCTGTTGTTGAATTTTTTTTTTTAAATGTCTTTATTTCACTGGCAAGTTCTATATACAGAACATAATTAAGCGTCTTGTCTTCTTCAGGGAGCTTAAACAAAACTCAACATACTTAAAGGAATAGTCCACAAAGATTGAAAACTTGAAAGCCTGAAAACTGACATTTAACACGTCGGTGAACATATTCAACAACATATCCTGCTTTTGAGACAACAAAGCAGTCCTGGGTCCGTCCCTATGTTGCATTTCTATTTTTGGTTCACACTAAAATCTGTATTTATCTCCCAAACAGGTACTATCTCTCCTGAATGATATCCCTCTCCGCTATGTTCTCTTCTATCAATAAAAATGCTGTTTGGCAAAATGATGTTCTAAAACATTGGACCAACAGTCAGTTGAAAATCACAGTATAGTGGGATCTGTTGCTGAATATGTTCACCAACGTGTTCAATGTCAGTTTTCAGGCTATTTTCATGGCCTCATTCAAATGAATGGGAAGTAAAAATCTGAACACGACAAACTCAGCTGCATCCGTTCTTGACCGCCGTGAAAACCAGAATTAGAGCTCCAACGATTAATCAATTAATCGATTAGTTGTCAACTATTAAATTAATCGCCAACTATTTTGATAATCGATTAATAGGTGTGAGTAATTTTTTTAAGAAAAATAAGTCAAAATTCTCTGATTCCAGCTTCTTAAATGTGAATATTTTCTGGTTTCTTTCCTCCTCTATGACAGTAAACTGAATATCTTTGGGTTGTGGACAAAACAAGACATTTGAGGACGTCATCTTGGGCTTTGGGAAACACTGATCCACATTTTTCACCATTTTCTGACATTTTATAGACCAAACAACTAATTGATTAATCGAGAAAATAATCGACAGATTAATCGACAATGAAAATAATCGTTAGTTGCAGCCCTAAACAGAATATACACTATTCACAGTTAATATTCTGGTTTTCATGGCGGTCAAGTGCCAAATAACCCTCATGAAATAGCCCTCTGGCAAAAACGGCACTTTTACAGGTTTCATGTGTGAAAGGGGCTCTGGAGGCCTCCAGACCCCATGTTGGCATTGGGGTCATTGGATGTGATCAGATATCAGCTGCTCAACTGTGCAAAGATCTCATTCTGAGCGAGGCTGGCTGCAGCGGCCCCACCCACACTCCCTCATGAGAAGCTCCATGGAACAACTGGGGCAACAGCAGGATCCTGCAACGGAAAATTAGAACCACAAGGTTTAAAAAGTCATTTGTACCCACAGCTATTATGTGGCTGAATGAGTGAGACAACATTATAATCTTAGTTATTGCTCTCTCTCTCTCTCTCTCTCTCTCTCTCTCTCATCGCAGTCTAGGTGTGTGTGTGTGTGTGTGTGTGAGAGAGAGAGAGTCTTTATGTCTTTAATGTCTTTATGTCTTTATTAGGATCCCCATTAGCACCAGCATAAGCATTGGCTATTCTTCCTGGGGTCCACCACACATACAGTCATACACACTTATACACACTATAACCACATAAACACAACAAACAAAACAGCTCATCTCATTGCATTAACAATCAAGTACATATGGAAGAGAAACAATATTGTCATCCAGACATCAAGCCAAACCCCAAAAATTATAAATCAATCACAATTCCTCAAGAATAATAGCAAACTTGTAAATCCTTGTCTGAATGACCTTCTTAAATTATATATTTATCCATCCTGCGCTTTCACACATGCAATTCCAAGAAAATAGATTATTAAAATACATTTCTCATTCTCTGCCAAGGGGATTTCTACTTTCACCCAGGCATACATTTTTATTTCCTACACCATTTTTTTCCTAGTTTACTCACACACAATTCAATTATGGTTCCTGAAGTATTTGGAGATACTGTTTTACAAAATTTGGAACCGATCTTTAGTATTCTCTTGAACAATATGCACTGGCAATGAATTCCACCTGACCCTGGCTCTGTACAGGACAGTTTTCTGTATCACACTTGTTTTAGCTTTAGATGGCATGAACCTTCTTTCTGTTGCATATCGTGTTTGATAATTGTGTTGAGCTAACAGAGAATAACCTTTCATATAATATCTGTGGTGATCATGTCACCATTATATTTCTAACAAGTTTAACAAAGCATAGGAGGATCTCTGACTGACAGTTAGCCAACTCAGACTGTCATGCATGTTTATTACATTAGTTCTATAAAGCAAAACGTGCCGCTTTATTTTGAGCCACTTGTCAGTGCCTGGACAGAGGAACTGGGTTGCTGTGTGTTCAGCTCCTGAACCCAGAGCCTCCATCACAGAGTGAGGATCAGTAAACTACAGTATGTGAAGGAATTAATGTTTGCTGGTAACAAGAGTTACACACATTTTATATACAGTACACAATAACATTTCAAAGAGAAAAATATCAAATATGTGGGGTTTCAAGGTCTGTGGGGTCTCTCTCTCTCTCTCTCTCTCTCTCTCTCTCTCTCTCTCTCTCTCTCTCTGTGTGTGTGCATGATTGTTTCATAGATCTTAATGTGACAGTGACTGTGCATGGTGTATGCATGTTAAAAGGATGGGGAAGGGTTGCTATACTACACTGTGTATAGATTTATATTTTTTATTTACTTCACTGTTTTAACTTGCTGAACCCCACTCTGGTAGGGCTGGGCGATAATTCAATATTATCGTTTATCGTCTTTCAGTGGAATCATATCGTGATGATATGAAGATATTTTAATATCATTTCTGCTGTCTAAATTGATGATGACAAGCAAATTTTACTTAAAAACTCTGATAAAATGAGGTATGGTAGGAATATTATTTGAAAATTTCAGTTTTGTTTGACATCACACCTAACATTACCATTCGGTTCAATGAGATGAACATTAATTTGATTATTTAACGTGATGTTGCATACATGAACCATATCGTGATATATATTGATATCAAGAAAAATCCTTATGATTATCATGATATTGATTTCAACCATATCGCCCAGCCCTACACTGTGGTTAGTTGCCCTGGATGTAACTTACCCATATTCCTATGGCTGGTTTTTCTTTCTCCTAGAAAAAACTGATTTTAACTTCATATTCAACCTCATTTTCACATTACCTAAGATGCAGATAAACTCCACCAACTGCTATGGTTGGTTCGGGCTATGCAGCAAAATAGGTGCACTTTCCCTTTAATGACGCACAGTTTACGTGCTTCGTATGAAGGTGTTCAGGAAGTGCAGGGCAGCAGGGGGGACACAGGCCCCATCGATTCAACACAACTGCATACATAAGCACTTACTAATAACAACGTTCAATTTGGATGTCATTTTCATGGGGGGCTACCGCTAACACACATGGAGTCACAAGAAGAAAAACCAATCATTTATACCATGGAAAACAAGCCGATTGTGACATGTGAGTGTTTCTTCGTGAGACGTTGCAGTCTTCATTTTTTTCCAGTCTTGACAGCTAGCTAAGTTAGCTAGCTCAGGTTAGCTAAGCTAGCTGGTGATAGTAGCAAAGCTCTGGCACACTGCGCTTGAGTGAGGCGTTGGGTGCTTGATTTCAGCTTGTTTCAGTGGACTGCTCTGCAATGCCAGCATATTTTAACAATGCACAAATACATATTGTAAACGTTTCAATGGAAAAAACACTGTCTCAGCAAGCTAGCTAGCTACATTGGCTAACAGGCCTTGCTGTCCCTACTACGTCACGGCTAGTTGGTGCAGTTTGGGCTACCTGTTCTCACCACGCAGGAATTCACCTTGCTCCCCTCCGGACAGCCACAGGGTTTCCTCTGGTAGCGGCCCAGACACTGGTCGCCATTGAATATGTGTGAGCGGGAGTGTCTAACGTTACCATTCTAAAATCCACTGATGGCGTCTAGTGGAAGCTTCTTAGAAGGGTTATTTTAAGAATTGACCCTCACGGTGGGGGCCAGCCTCGACTTCAGGCTACTCCATTTTTAGGACTGAGTGGTCAAGAGGCTCCCCAGCACAGGAGGGGATAGAGGCTCTGTCAGATCACAATATGGACAGAAATCTTGGGTGTAATATTTTAGCCTAAGCAATGGAATTTATTGCTAGATGCACTGTAGTCATCTAAAATCAGTAGTTCCCAAAGTGGGGTACGGGGACCCCTAGGGCAGTGGTTCTCAACGAGGGGTCCGGGGACCACCAGGGGTCCTTGAGGGGGCTCCAGGGGGTCCCCAGCAAATTAATGAATTGTTAAACTTCAGCATTATTTAATTTACAAGAAGTTAACACAGTTAGAGAATGTAGAAGGATGACTGTTCTGATAATAGTTTCTCTGTTATTGCTCTACCTTCAACACAGACAGTCATAGAATTCTGGACAAAATCATATCTAACAATAAAAGATATTGTCAGATTTGGGTCCGAGAGACAAAATCTCATCAAATGGGGGTCCGTGGCCCTAATGTGGACTAGATTAGGGGTCCTTGATATGAAAAAGGTTGAGAATCACTGCCCTAGGGGTCTCTGAGGGTTCCAAGGGTCCCCAGCGAAATGAGTAATAGTGTAAAAAGTGAGAGAATGTATAAGGTTGACTGTTGTGATCAGAGGTTTCACTGACCTACCGCTGACTGCAGTCGACAGTTATGCAGTTTAGGGCTGCAACTAACGTTTATTTTCATTGTCGATTAATCTGTTGATTATTTTCTCGATTAATCGATTAGTTGTTTGGGCTATAAAATGGTGAAAAATGTCGATCAGTCTTTCCCAAAGCCCAAGATGTCTTGTTTTGTCCACAACCCAAAGATATAGTCATAGAGGAGTAAAGAAACCAGAAAATATTCACATTTAAGAAGCTGGAATCAGAGAATTTTGAGTTATTTTTCTTAAAAAATACTCTAATCGATTATCAAAATAGTTGGCGATTAATTTAATAGTTGACAATCGATTAATCGTTGCAGCTCTAATGCAGTTCAATACTAAATCAAAACCAGCAACAACAGATCTTCTCAGATAGGGGTTGCTTGGGACAAAATCTTATAAAGTGGGGCAGCAGTGGTCTGATGCGTTTCTATTTTGGGCTTCCTGACATGAAAAAGTTTGGGCTTGTCCAGGCTACATAGGTTATTGCTAGATTCGGTGTAGTAGTAGTAATCAAGGCAATAGCAATAATAAACCCATATGTTGTGCAGTCCCACTCAGTGCAAAGTCTTAAAGTTAAATGGCATGCAGCTTTGAGTTGTGGCTAGTAGGGTTACAGTGTGTTAAGTGAAATTCACTAAAGACAATTACCCTGTTACAGCTTAGCAGCATGTGACAGGCAGCCAAACACACAACACAGAAACTTAGCCTCAAGCAGGGAAACCTCCCCTATTAGTCTTCAAAGGATTCATGAGTGCATGTTTGAGGAAGCTTTTGAAATGGCGATTGCATTATATGTTTATTTAGGCCTATGATACCATGCCTTGACACAACATACTCCTAGCATGACTTGATTTTACCAGGGAGACTTTGGTTTAGGTGAGTAATCATCACCTGCTTTTAATAGCACTGGACTTGACCAGGAATCCTTGAAGAGCTGTGGTGAGGGCATGGAGGTCTGTCAGGCCCCATCCACACTAATACGTTTTTGTTTTAAAATGGAAACGAAACGAAAACGATCTCCGTCCACACGACTGTTTCAGAAATAATCTCCGTCCATACTAACACGCCTGAAAACGCATATCACATGACCATTCACCTACACTGGGCATGTGCGTGCCGGTGTAAACAGGAAGCAGATTGTCTACTCTGCGGTTGGTTGCTTAGTTGCAGAAAATACTACAGAGGAAGAACAGCAATGGCGAAAAGTACGACCAGAGATTATAAAATGCAGAATTTAACTGCACAGCTGGTAGCATAGACGACAAGGTCAGCAACTCCTTGTAATTTGTTATCCATGTTGAATTAACCACTGGTAGTCAAGGCTGATGTCGTTGGTTTTCTTCCGGAAAAGGGTCACGTGATAGGGGCGTGACGAATCAGGGAAGGACACGTCGTGACTGATGAGACCCAATCAGGAAGTGAACGTGGGCGTCTGCGTCATCGTTTTCAAAAGTCTCTGCTTCCGCCCGTCCGGACTAAAACGCAATCCCGGAGTTTTCCAACTAAAACAGGGTCAGCAGCGTTTTCAAAAGTCTCCGTTTTAGGGGTCCGAAAACGCCGGAGTCGTGCGGACGCTAGGCGTAAATGTAGCAAAAGTTATGCGTTTTAAAACGAAAAGGTATTAGTGTGGATGTGGCCTACGTCATGGATGGTTCTGGTAACATAGACCACATTAATGGAGAGTAGGGGTGTAACGGTTCAGAAAACTCACGGTTCGGTTTGTATCGTGGTTTTGGGGTCACGTTTCGGCACGGTTCTGTATACATTACACGGTATCTGGTGCACGGGGAGGGGTTTGCAATTGCAAATTCCAATTTACTCAAATTACATTTTCAAAAATTACACCCCCAAGGCTTTGGTTATTGCTCTGTGCCTGTCTGAACTCACACTGAGAGATTGCTTAAAAGCTGTGCGAAGTTGTTTTGGTCCTCCTGGCTCTCTTCCTCCTCTCCTCCTGCCAGTGTGATTGCAGAGTGATGTCAGGCTCCTCTGCAGCGCACGGAAGCAACAAAATCAAAAGTTGGTCAATATATAGAAATTGTTCTAAATCGATCTCTAATGCTCCTAATGTGCGCATCATGTTAGGTTTGTCATTTAGCAATTCGCATTGTACTGAATCCGACGGAGTCTCCCACAAACTCCACAATTTGCTCCGAACTCGCCTGTGGTAGTAACGGTATCCAGCTGTGATGTCATTGTAGATTGACATGTAATTCTGACAACTGATTGGACAGATAGTCTCCAGGGAGATCGGACCCACATGGGCGGTGGGGGACATAGAACCGAATGATCCGCGAATTTTTCACCCCTAATGGAGAGTGGACATGTGATTGGGCCAACAAATAAAGTTAACTCTAGGGTTTGGCCGGTTTCAGGTGTCAGCGGTGTGATACATTTGACCGCCAAGCCAACAAACCACTCATCATTACGCTTTCAGGTTTCACACAACCCCATCATGTCAATACTATGCTGCTTAATTGATTGATCAACAGTGTCTTATTGGATGGTGATCTTGATGTTAATGAACCCGAGTCGCAAGCGCTCAGCACCGATGACCCTAACCCAACCCCAACCAACTGAATAACAAATAATTTGTTAAATATCAAATTAAATTATTATTAAAGATGAAGGCTGTGTGCTTACAACATGCCAGTAGGGCTGCGCGATATGGGGGAAATATGCGATATGCACTAATGATGTAGGATATAGGGATGGGCATTTCAAGCAAAAATACTATTCGATATTCACTGGGAACTATTTGACCATTCTTCGAACATTTTAACGTTAAAACGAGAGAAGAGCCCCGAACCGGTCCTTCTCTCGTTTTAACGTTAAAACGAGAGAAGAACCGGTTCGGGGCTAATCAAGCCATAGCTATTTACTACTAGCAAGCTATGAAAAAATACTTTTTAAGACAAGATGATAGTTGCATAAACTATTTGCTTTTTTATAATTTAATGACTATTCGAAAATTCGAAAATCATGACCCATCCCTAGTAGGATATTGCGATGGCAATAAGAAACGTTCAGAATGAAACAAACAAAGATTTGACCGGTGGGGGTGGGGGGTTTGACTAACGAGCCGCCAAAATCTGTGTAACACCCAGACCCATGAAATGCTACGCAAGCTAACGTTACAGAACGTACAGAACAGTTTTTCAGAGTATTTCATCTTTTGAATTGTAGGCTATCTGTTTACGTTGTTGACTTGACAAGTAGAGTACGGTCTGACCATTGCATCTGACACAAGGCATCGCTAACATGTTACAGTAATGTACAGTGTAGATGCGCACAACATTTTTGACACTTGATATCGCAGTCCTTTGGGATGTGTTTATCGCAGAACTTCATATCGCAATGACAATAAAAAAAAACGATATCATGCAGCCCTACATGCCAGGTTTGCCCCAAATGTTATCTAAGAAAACTAAACGCTGCTCATCACAGAAGTTAGCTAGCCAGCGATTCACAGAGGCTACTCTGCTGAACAGCTCATTATATCCCCTCCTCATCAGCAAGGGACCAGAGACCATTACATAATACATAATAGAGTCATCTTTGTGGCGAGGTCACAAGTTCTAGCTGTGACTGCTTCATTCTAATATCTGAAGACAATTTTTACTACTGAAGTTGAAGTGGCTTTTTACTTGTCTTGTCATTGTTGAACCCTGCACTTACTGATCTTCTCTTGCCTGTCACCGTCCCCCTTTTGTCACAGGTGCCGGAGACCAGGGCTTGTTCACATCTCTCTATACCCCACTGGCCCAACAGCTTCCCAGGGAGCCAATGGAATGGAGGAGGTGAGTACCGCACTGCTAAATGCGTGATGGGATGTAGCTTGTCTCAGGAAGCCTGTCTCAGAAAGCAAGCTTAGTGGGTTAGCAAGCTAACTTTGGGCTTAACCCTGGCTTTTTCGGTCTCACAAAGGTGGCTCACTTTTAACCGTGGTAGATCACCATGGTAACCTGTACCGCACAGCTAGAGCAGGCTATCGGATCACAACGCATAAAAGGCCCGCCTCCTCACCAGTCCGCTCTCTGGAATAATGGAGTCAGGATCCTGATATGAGCAAAAACATTTCATTCTGACAAGTAATAAGAACTGTCCAGGGGGAAACTATTGAATTAACAGACAGTAAGAGGGACTGTTTGCACGGAAACTGTGTTTAGAGACCAGAGCCACTTTGCCTTCTGTGATGATTTATTATATTAGAGATATAATATTTATTAGGCTACATCAGATATAATAAATGTTTGTAGCATTTCCCAGGCTACAACCCTGTCAACCCCCACAGATGTAGTATGGTCATTTTGTGCTATGGGGCAGTAAAGTATCTTACTCATCACACCTTAAGCACCATGTGTTTGCTTGTATAAGACCCTGCTTTCTTTCATCCACAGGACTTATGGCCGGGCGCCAAAAATGATTCACCTTGAAGCTAATTTTGTCCAGTTTAAAGAGGAGCTCCTGCCCAAAGAGGGTAACAAAGCTCTCCTCACCTTCCCCTTCCTCCACATCTACTGGACTGATTGCTGTGTGAGTAGCTTTAAAGATCTCTATCACACACACACACACACACACACACACACACACACACACACACACACACACACACACAACAACCCCAATCAATCATCCAATGAGTCATTCAATGAACTCTTTCGGGAAACCTGTGCATTGGCAGACAGTGTCACTATGCATTATAGAATTATGAAGTTCCCATGAATGACATAAATGTTTTTTTTGGAGTTTTACAGATTGATTTCTCAAATTGTCCTCATACTATTTTGACACAATCTTTGTCTATTCAAATTAATAAAACAGAATTTTGGACATTGAATTCTAAGAGATACAGGGGTCAAAAGATGCTCGCTCCAAAATGGCTGCCGTCTTGGGGAGGCAAAACTTTTATCTGAGTGTATCTCAGGACATAAATGAAATAAATGTATGAATTTATTTGTAGTAACTTGTAGTAATCACAGAACACAAAATTAATACGATTTTGTCCCAAATATGAATATAGTATGAATAAAAAATAACAAAAATCTTCGAGGATAAAAGGTGAGCATAATAGTACACTCTTGAAATAATAGTACACTCTTTCCAAGTTGGAATGACATTTAAACGGTTGCATTCATAACAGTAAGAGTAAATGTTTAAAGGAAAAATCCACCTCAGATACTGTTACCCTGTTGGATATCATTATCATCAATCTGTGATGTTCAGTGCTTTCTAGGGATGTGCATGACAGGCCAAAATGATTTTCGAAATGTTAATGGATATCGAGAGCGAATATTCGAAAATTCGTGGGGGATTTCAGTAGGGCTGAACAAATTGAAATTTTATCAAAATCGCAATATGGCCTACTGCAATTTTCAAATCGTAGGAGACGCAATATTTGTTAAAGGTGAAATGTGTCAAAATATCATTTTAAAGTAAATATTGTGGTGCTGCAGAGATGTCCTGGCCTACACATCATATTCTACAGACTTAAGAAAACATATTTGTTTGGTACAGATCCCCGCAAAAATCACACCATAATCATTTTAATACGTTTTTCAATGAAAATGAGAATAATGATGTAAAAATGATCATTCCCTCTAATATCGCAAATCATAACGCAATTGCAATATCAGTCAAAATAGTCGCTATTAGATATTTTTTCAGAATTGTTCAGCCCTAGATTTCGGGTAGCATGTCTTTTGCTATCGTCTTTGTGTTAAGCGCTTTTGTTTGTCCCACACGTTTTATCATCACAACAACATTGCGTAATAGCAAAGCTACGCGTCCTATGGATGGATGAACACTTATATGTGCGTGACTAGTCGAATATTTCAAAATTATAACTCATCCCCAGTGCTTTCCAGGAGTTATTTTGTGATGAAGAGTAGCTTTGTTTTTTGGTGTGCCCACTTCTCCCTCAACCTACTTTGTCTACTTCTGCTGCAAAATGCCTTTTGACAACTGTGAACTTGTTGCTTTCAATCAAAGGTGGGCATGTAGATAGGATATAAATACATATAGATAGCTTGCCAACTAGTCATGTCTATGATTGTTGCCGCAGCCCTTACTCAGGACACAGCATGTCTTGTGGTCACATTGCATTCTGGTCTATTGAGGCTGCGGTCAGTGGAGACATGGGTCTCTGTGCCTCTTCTACGATGGATTTCTCCCTGTATGATTGTTAAATGTTGGGGAAAAACGGTGAATCTAGAAAGAAGCCTTCGCTCTTTGATTCTGAGGGACTCACACTAAAACATGATGTTTACTGTTGATGTTTTGCAGTCAGACTCCATTGTAGCTTTGCTGGAAATATCTCAACAGGACGTCACATTGTCTACGTTTGGCCAGTTATCCATAGGAATAGGAAAAATACACATCCAAACAAAAAATGGGCTCAGTAATGCAAGGTACATTGGTATTAGCTTTTTTTTTACTGTTTAAGGGTGGATTTTTCCTTTTAACTCAGACACTTTTTCCTTATGTTATACCATAGGAGTGATAGTGGTGTTGTATTTGTAGCTACACTGCCATCACAGTGTAGTCATTTTGTGTCAAATCTTTTTGATGGAAGTGTTTCCATACCGAACTGGCGCTCACTCATTCTCTGTCATTCCACTGTCAGTGGATTTCTAGTGTTTGGGCCTTGTGGAAAATAGTCTTCAGTCATCTAGGCCAGTGATTCTCAACCTTTTTCACATCAAGGACCCCTAATTGAGTCCACATTAGGGCCATGGACCCCCATTTGATGAGATTTTGTCTGTCAGACCCAAATATGAGAATATTTGTATTGCTAGATATGATTTTGTCCAGAATTCCTTGACTATCTGTATTGTAGGTAGAGAAATAACAGAGAAACTATGACCAAAACAGTCATTCTGCATTCTCTAATTGTGTTAACTTCTTGTAAATTAAATAATGCTGAAGTCTAACAATTCATCAGTTTGCTGGGGACCCCCTGGAAACCCATCAAGGACCCCTGGTGGTCCCGGGAACTCACGTTGAGAACCACTGATCTAGGCTATATCACTCCCTCTTGTGCACAGTTGAAGTATTGCACTTTATTCCCCAAAATAATGCCTACATGAGATGAGTTCATCTTCTTAACTATACTGATAATAATTTCATTTAAGCTTGATCGTGATTAACCAAACAAAGAACATTCAAACATTGGTTATTCAGAAACATTCCTTATCAGAGGCTACAAGTTCTGTTCAAAGAGGCATTACCAGCGACAACATCAACAGTACATGCCTTAGGGCTGGGTGATAATTCAATATTATCGTTTATCGTCTTTCAGTGGAATCATATTGTAATGATATGAAGATATTGTAATATTGTGACACACATTTCTGCTGTCTAAATTGATGATGACAAGCAAATTTTACTTAAAAATTCTGATAAAATGAGGTATGGTAGGAATATTATTTGAATATTTCTGTTTTGTTTGACATCACACCTAACATTACCATAAGCCCTAAGATGAGTTCATCTTCTTAACTATACTGATAATAATTTCATTTAAGCTTGATCGTGATTAACCAAACAAAGAACATTCAAACATTGGTTATTCAGAAACATTCCTTATCAGAGGCTACAACTTCTGTTCAAAGGGGCATTACCAGTGACAACCTCAACAGTACATGCCTTAGGGCTGGGTGATAACATGCCTTACTTATTTCATCTACAACCTGCCAACCTAAACTGACCCAGCACTTCTACTCTGTTAGAGAAGTAGGAGAAGGCGGATGGGAGTAGAACAGGAAGGGAAGCAGGAACCTGCTGTAGTCACTGATAGAGTACGGTTGGCATGGGAAGCCATTTAGTTTAAGGAAGTGCTGTCAGCAACTCGTGACCTACATGGATAACATTTCCCAACAGCCATGGCTCTTCTG
Organism: Centroberyx affinis; assembly: GCF_046629955.1. Classification (NCBI taxonomy): domain Eukaryota; kingdom Metazoa; phylum Chordata; class Actinopteri; order Beryciformes; family Berycidae; genus Centroberyx; species Centroberyx affinis. Next base: position 239,863 of record NW_027280751.1, read on the forward strand.
GGTGTGGGAGAAGTGAGCCTGCTCACTGCAAATCATGGGAGGTTTTTCGGTTGGTTTGTTTTTGGTTTGTTGTTGATTTGGTTTGGGATAGTTCACTCAAAACTACTTGCAAGAGTGTCAGCCATCTACAGAATGCATGCAAAACATTAATTAAATCTGAAGCATTCATTCAAGATTCTGAAATATGAACAGCTGTGCATATTGAATGTCAACTGATATTTTGTTCTGGCCTAGTATTTTGTGGGAGTAGTTTTCACAGTAATTTGATGCTGTGAGTGTGAGCAGTAACTGGAGAGCTGGTGTGATTTTACAGGTCGAATAAACTTCTGTCTGTATCTGTATCAAGCCCCTGTCGTGAATATACAGTGCCTTGCAAAAAATATTCAGACCCCTTGACTTTTGGCGCATTATGTTGTAGGGTTGTGCAAAAAAATCGATACAGCTGATGTATATCGATTTTCCAGCCCCTCGTATCGATTATATATATATATTTTTTTTATGATTTTTTTAAATGATTTAAAATGTCCTTATCAGTTATCAATATAATGTGATGTACATATTAGACTACCCAGGTGGTACACAGCAAGTTGTATTCAGCTCTATTTTTAAATTTTCAGTAGATTTAGTATTGCAATGTATCACAATATGTATCGTATCGTGAGGTCCTTGCCAATACCCAGCCTTATTATGTTGTGCTATTAAGTTATTTCACAACACATTTTTTGGGGGATTTTCAGTCTGAGTTCTATTCAGAGCACCCCATTCTATCAAAGAGAAAGCTAAACTAAAAATATGTATATGAATGTGTACAATTAAATTAACAGAGAAAATTTGCATAAGTATTCAACCCCTATTCAACAGTAGCAAAAATATGAACAATTTGGAAAACATTTTCTTCATTAGATTGAAATTTGTCTTTTTTGCTAACAAAGATGAGATTAGGTCTTTTACCTAGATCTTAATGGGACTTAGGGTGTAGACTGAATACTTTCATGTATTATATGTATGAGATATATGCTTAATTTATGGATGGAGACTCAGAGTCACAAGGAAACAGCATTTTGCTGGTGTCTTGCTTGTGCAATTCAATGTATTTCTGGCTGAAACAGGATGTTGGGGTGGGACATAACATAGGGAGGGACTGTTAAAACGTGGATCACAACAAACATGAAGTGACTCAGTGCTTTTTGCGTAACCTTGATCTGTCACAAATTGTGATTCTTCAAAATGAATAAATTCCAGACACCAAAACACAACCGTGGTGTTGGGGGTGAACACCCCAAAACTGGTATTACTGGTTGGAAATTTTATGTATGCTTACTGATATGTCATGAAATATATTTTCCAGGAAGTAAAAGTAATGGGATTTTGATATAAAAATACAAAATATTAAAATTGTTTGACATTTATTGTTAAAGGGATAGTTTGGTTTTTGGGAAATTTGGATATTTTTACTTACCCAGAGTCAGACGAACTCGTGGATGCCTTTTTTTATGTCTCTGCATGCAATTTGAAAGAATTTTGTGTTTTCCCATCACTTAAAGACCTGGAAATTGTTTTTTCCAGATTCTGCATAGAAACCATGAATAATAAATATCCCCACCATATTGTAGGACACAGAGGCGTATAAGGGCTCGGTGAAGGAGGACATGATGCGCTGGCAGAACAGCCTGCGGGCCCACGGCTCAGCGGACTGGGTCATTGTCGTCGTGGAGACCAACGATGCCAAGAAGAAGAACAAGACCAACATCCTGCCGCGCTCCTCTATTGTGGACAAGATCCGCAACGACTTCTGCAACAAGCAGAACGACAGGTGAGGAGACGCCGCTCGCATGAACCATCGTTTCAGGCGGGAGTGAATTTGCACATTTAGAAGCACTTGGCATCCACTGAAACATACAAAACATCCTGCTCCTTCTGAACTGGGCTTGTGCAGACTCACAGCATGCACAGCTATAGACCTTGGAATGGACTTCACTTGTTGAACGTCCTGTTGCAAAGCATTTGTTAAACATTTGTTATGATTTTGTGTGTCCTCTGCAAACAGAACTACAGAGACATGCATCATGCAACTTGGTTATATGGTTCACTTCCCACCTCAGCTTAATGTGCCAATGAAATGAAAGCCTACCTCCAATAATAGTTTCTCCCTCATAAAAATCTTTCACCCAGGCTAGTTGTACAAGTTCTACATTACAGTCTGCAAAGGCTGAACTTGCTGTGGTGCTTTTCAGGGTGTTTGTCAGTTGACAATGAAATCACTGATGGATATTGAATGGAAAGACTCATTTAGGCCTACAGTATAAAATAAAACCTTTAAAAAAAACCTTTTTAAAAATGATTCCTTGGTAAGTTTTAGTGTAAAATCAGTGGAAGTCCATTACCCTAAAACTTAGCTGACTTTCTTACAAATATTTTTTATAATTGAAAACTTAATCACAGTATATGGTGACACGGACAAGCTTCAACAAATGTGTTGCATGTATATTTATAGTCCAGCCATTCTGCTTGTTTGCCACTTCTCCTCTTGCCTCCCTGCTTTCTTATGTCTGTCTCCTTCCTTGTGGCGACAGGTTAGACGAGCAGGCCTGTGATCAAAAGGTTGCTGGTTCAGATCCCCAGACGGTCTGGGAAACTGGCAGGGGGAGTGAATGGGTAGCGGTCTGTCCTCCCTCAACTTTAAGTTCGAGTTCAAGTTTGTTTATTTGTATAGCGCTTTATCACAAGCATGTCTCAGAGGACTTTACAGAGAATGAGCCTAACTAGATCTAGCTAAACAAAAATCACAAAACACATCAAAACTTCGACTTGGCTACATGGAGAACAATTGCTCTGAAGTTGAGTTCTGTTATGTTTTTTTTATCAGGGCCATCCAATAAGCTTGCCAGCTCTCTGTGTTAACTCGTCAAAGCAATGTAAAATTATGGAATGCAATAACAAGCGGTATATACATGAAATATACAGTGAAATATACATTTGCCTGTTCAGAACTTTGTAGCTGCAGGAAAGTACTACATAGATGAATCAGAGCCTCTCGCACCATCCACAGTCAGTCAGAATAGAGCGGCAACATCAAGAAAGTTGCTCACTGTGTCAGAACCCTTGATGGTGTCTCTATTCAGTCTGGTGATAATTACAAATACTTGGGATTTTGGTTGGACAAAAGTTTAAATTTCAAATTCCACATTCCACATTGACTATCTCGCAAAGAAATTAAAATTTACACTGGGCTTTCTGTACAGGCTGAAGTCCTGTTTTTCCATGGCATCAAGAAAACGTTTGGTTGCTGGCCTTTTTCAGACTCAGATCGATTTTGGTGATACTATTTATAGGTTTGCCTCATCGCCCACCTTGTCCAAACTCGATCCCTGTATCACTCAGCCTTGAGGTTTTTCACTAATTCTAGCTTCAGGACCCATCACTGTACCTTATACAGCATGGTAGGATGGTCATCCCTCACTTTGCGTAGGCTTCAACACTGGTACATTTTAGTCTATAAGATTATTTCAGTCAAATTACCTATTTACTTAAGCCAGAAGTTTTTACCTTTGCAAAGCAGTCATAATCTTAGGTCACACGAATGGCTTCAGTTTGAAGCCTTCTAGCAGAACAGAGGTTGGCAAATCAAACCTGTTCTACTACGGTCCATGGTCCTGGAACGATTTGCAGGCCAATCTTAAACTTGAGACCCTTACCTCTTTAAATGATTTTAAACTCAGAATAATGGAAGTGGTCACTGTTAGCTGCAGTTGCTTCAACTAACAAACTCATGACTAAATATCGCTGCCTTGTTTTTGTTTATGCACTGTATTATGTAATGTATTCTTGTCATACCTATTGTTGATGTTGTGATTTGATGTTGTTGTCCTGTTATGTGTTTGATGCTGCTGTTTGACCCTGTCTTGGCTAGGTCTCACTTGTAAAAGAGGTTTTAATCTCAATGTGACTTCCTAGTTAAATAAAGGTTATATATAAATGCAGTATAAGAGTGTGAAGGAGGTATGCTGCTAAACATGAGCAACCTTCCCTGGATGAATAAAGGTTGTTGCCTCTCTGAACAGGTGTGTGGTGCTCTCGGATCCTCTGAAGGACTCGTCCAGGTCTCAGGAGTCATGGAGTTCCTTCCTGCTCAAGCTGCGAACCCTCCTCCTCATGTCCTTCACCAAGAACCTGGGCCGCTTTGAAGACGACATGCGTACGCTCAGAGAGAAGCGCACCCAGCCTGGCTGGAGCTTCTGTGAATACTTCATGGTTCAGGTACATGGAAATACAATTGGTATGTGGGCTAGGGCTGGGCGATATGGACCAAAAATCATATCTCGGTATTTTTAGGCTGAATGGCGATACACGATATATATCTCGGTATTTTCTACGAAGTGGGCTAAATGTTCAGTTGTAAGTAGGGCTGGGTGATATGGACAAAATCAAATATCACAATATTTTTAACCAAATACCTCGATATCGGTATTGTGACAATATTGTAGGGATGACTATTGGTGCTTTCACAAAATATTTACACAATGAGATTTTTGATAAATAATCATCAGTAATGTGGATATAATGACTAAGTGGGTAAAGGCAAATAATAGAACAGCTAGAACAGTCTGGTAAGTTCAGAAAATGACATCACTTTACTGTAATGCAGCCTTTAAAACCAGCAAGACAACACTTATGCCGTGTCACGATATTACGATATCCAAAATCTAAGACGATATCTAGTCTGATATCACGATATCGATATAATATTGATATATCGCCCAGCCCTAATGTGGGCTTCGTTTTTCCTGATGGGATCCTGTGTAGAGAATAGGGATGGGAGGATATAAGATTTTATCTTTTATCGCGATAAAAACACTCAAGATAATTTTATCTTGAGTGAATTTCCATTACCAGGATAATCGTGAATATCCTCACATGAGCGTGAATATCCTCAAAACAAGTTATTCATTCACTGTGCATTTACAACACATAACTAATTGAACCATGTGAATGCTTGGATATCAGGTTGATAGGTAGATTCTTTTTATTAATGGATTTTTTTCTCTCATTGTGATTACCTGCTGGGTGTTGGCGAGAGTCTGAATCTGTCCTTGTTTGTTTTTCACTAAAAAGGATGTTCACAAACAAAAGATATGTGTCCTATGACGCAATAAAAATATTTGTTTCTTAACAAAAAGTAAGGTAAAGTGATTCCAGTATGTTTTAGTGCCATTTTAAGAGTTTTAAGCATATTTTGATGATTATCGGGATAATATTTGTGCATTGCAATTATTTTGGCCAGGATAATCGTGACATGAAATTTTCATATTGTCCCATGCCTAGTAGAGAAAGAGGTGGAGAGGTTGTGTCAGGACTGAAACTTAGTGTTACCAGATTTTGGGGGTGTTGAGGATGCTTGCATGTCACAGTTTGTCTGTGTCTCATCTGTGTGTGTGTGTGTGTGTGTGTGTGTGTGTGTGTGTCTGTGTGCAGGAGGAGCTGGCCTTTGTGTTTGAGATGCTGCAGCAGTTTGAGGATGCCTTGGTCCAGTATGATGAACTGGATGCTCTCTTTACCCAGTACGTCCTCAACTTCGGAGCTGGAGGTACTTAACCCAACACCCAACAAACACTCATTCTGAAACCAACACCCGATTTGGGATGTGTATAGAACAATTTAAGCTAGGCACGCCTTGTTTAGCCGGACCGCAAATGCAGCCATTTGACCCAAGACTTTCTGTCCATAAATGGTACTGGACCCTCTTTCCATGTAGGGTCCAGAAGATTCTTCCTCCCTGTTGAAAGTCAGTGAGACGTAGGGCAACATTTTCAGGCTCTTTCAATGCCCTGTGACCTAAAACAGCAGCTGTGGCATAAAATGTAGCATAGAAAATGGATTGGAGTGCTCTGAATCTACACATATAGTAGACTCTACTATATAGATGCAAATAATTTCAATATGATTAATTACTTGTCCTTACCTACAGCGACAGCATTGTCCGGTGAAATCCAGTGGTAAACAGGGGTAATATGTGAGTCTTTGCACTGCACTCATGTTAATCCTCTATCTGAGTGTTGAGCAGTTTGACACATCTCTGTTTAAGACGTATTACTGTTTACAAATCCCTTACTAACACATGCGAGTTTGGAGCGAATTGTGGAATATTACGTTTCACTTTAGTTTTCATAACGGCAGGCTCTGTTGGACAAGAACAATCTGCTGGTCTGTGCATTGCCAAATGACACTTATGACGTGATGTCCGCATATTAGGCTCATTAGAGACTGATTTAGATACATTTTTATACTAGGGCTGCAACTAAAGATTATTTTCATTGTCGATTAATCTGTCGATTATTTTCTCGATTAATCGATTAGTTGTTTGGTCTATAAAATGTCAGAAAATGGTGAAAAATGTGGATCAGTGTTTCCCAAAGCCCAAGATGACGTCCTCAAATGTCTTGTTTTGTCCACAACACAAAGATATTCAGTTTACTGTCATAGAGGAGGAAAGAAACCAGGAAATATTCACATTTAAGAAGCTGGAATCAGAGAATTTTGACTTATTTTTCATAAAAAATTACTCCGATTAATCAATTATCAAAATAGTTGGTGATTAATTTAATAGTTGACAACTAATCGATTAATCGTGGCAGCTCTAGTCTGGACAGTTTCTCATCCAGACTGCAAACATTTAATCTGAATTGCCCTAGTTGGGCAAGAATTGGACTGGTCTTCTAGTCTGTCCAAGCCCTCAGATGTACCGGTCTGACCGGTGTGTGTCCTCCCATAGACGGGGCGAACTGGCTGGGCTCATTCTGCGCCCCGGTGCGCAGCTGGAGCGGCTTGTTGCTCCGGCGGCCCATCGACATGGAGAAGAGGGACGGGATCCAGCGTGGGGAGGCCAGCCTGCTGGACCTGAGGAGCTACCTGTTCTCCCGCCAATGTACCCTGCTCATCTTCCTCCAGAGGCCGTGGGAGGTCACCCAGAGAGCGCTGGAGCTGCTCCACAACTGCGTCCAGGAGCTACGCCTGCTAGAGGTAACCCGACTCACACCGGTGTAAAGTCATAGCATGGTTTTGGGAGGAGAACTATTCAAATGACTCTCTTTGGTGCTATACTCCTGATGGGATGAACAGCCTATTTATGTTGTCATGATAACCAAAATTTCACACAAACATACTTTTACAGTGCTGTTGAAAAGTATTGAATTTTATAAACATTCAATAGTTTCACCAAATGTGTTCTGCCAGCTGAAATTCCATTTCAACGTTCAGTTCAGTTTATTCACAAATCAGTTAAAATACAAGTACAATCATATGAGACATAATGGAGATATGTGGAATGGGACACCCTGATAAGCTATCTGAAGCTTGAGAGTAGGGGTCCAGACACTAAGCAGATAGTATTTAAAGTATATGTTTACTAACACGTCTAGATTTGAAACAGTGCATGTATTATACAGTAACACAACCTACAGAACACCTAAGACTAACCTAAGACCCTAAAAAGTATTACTAATAAATGGTCCTAAGACATTTATTCCATCAGTCTAAACATTGATTAATAGGTAAGATACAATAAGTAGAGACATATGGCAAGTGGAAATAACAGTACAAATTGAATGGATTTCGGAGTAGAGTAACTAGAAATCCCCTACCCCAGTCCCCAGGGTATTCAAGCTTAAACATATTTTGACACAGATAATGACATTTTTATAGTGTTATCAAGCTCATTCCACACCTGTGGACCTCCGCAAACCACACTAAAGCTCGTACATTTAAGTTTAAGTTTCTTACCCTTTTATAAGATGCTTTTTTCTAGTCTTATGTGAATGCGAGGGAAGGTAAGTCGGAATAAGGTCACAGACGTCACCTCCAGAGGGCATATATGTGCAGAATAGTGAAAAGAAGAACAAGAGGGATTAGAATAGACAGAGCCTCAATCTGGCTGTTGACAGTGGACGACAGCGGTCCGAGATAAACGGCTGAAAGTAGTTCAGAGAGAAAGAGAGAGAGAGAGGAGAGCTGACCGAAGAATTGACCTGGAGGTGTGATCACAGCCTAAATATGTAGATTGTTGTTCAGGTGTCGGTCCTGGAGGGGGCGCTGGACTGCTGGGTGTTCCTCAGCTGCCTGGAGGTTCTCCACAGGATCGAGGGCTGCTGTGACCAGGCCCAGCTTGCCGCCAACTGCTCCCATACCGTTGGCCTCTGGGCTTACGCTACTGACAAGGTAATACATTTGAGATTCACCATATGGAAAATGTCACACTTGAAAAAAATAATGGCTGGCATAAAAGTAGAACTCACTCACAAATGTCCGTTACTGATGTTATTATGTATCTTGTGCCTTTTATATACAAAAGAATAACATTTGCATTCACCTGCTCACCTGATAGTAACATTTTAGCTGATGCAATTATTTGTGTGTTGCTTTTTTAAATATTAAGCAGTAGGGTTGAACGATTTTGAAAAAATATCTAATTGCGATTATTTTGACTGATATTGCAATTGCGATATGATTTGCGATATTAGAGGGAATGATAATTTTTACATCATTATTCTCATTTTCACTGAGAAACGTATTAAAATGATTATGGTGTGATTTTTGCGGGGATCTGTACCAAACAAAGATGTTTTCTTAAGTCTGTAGAATATGATGTGTAGGCCAGGACATCTCTGCAGCACCACAATATTTACTTTAAAATGGTATTTTGACGCACATTTCACCTTATTGCGATTTCAATAAAATTTTGATTAATTGTTCAGCCCTATTAAGCAGTAGCTGTCATGTAACTTTTTTTTTTTCTGCAAAATATTTATGTAAAGCGTTTTGAAATGTATTCCTTCATGTTTTTTTTCAGCTGAAGTCCCTGGGGGAGCTTTGTGGTCTGGTGTCGGACAAGGGGCCAACCTCTGAGGACCTGAACAGGACTGTGGATCTGCTTGCTGGCCTTGGGGATGAGAGGCCTGAGACCGGTAAGACACACACAAACAGCTCTGACCATCTGGGATTCAGGCCCTGCAAAAAAAGCACTTGAAAAGTACTTGAAACATGATAGAATGGAAATAATAATCGGTAATTTTGAAAACCTTTCCCCCAGATGAAAACTACAATATTTTCTAGGAGGGGATGTTATTACCCTGTCACACTTTCAGACAGAAAGCACATTAACAAGGGGAAAAGTGTTGGGAATGCAGATATTATGTCCCTATAGGTTAAAGGAAGGTAACATAAATACAATTAACCACATTTTTCATGGAGTTCATATCAGTGTTCCCTCCCCCTCGAATGTGTCCTCCCTCTGATGGAGGCTGCTCAGGGTCCGACTCAAGCCAATTTCTTGATTTGGATTTCCCATAATTCTTTTTCGAATTAAAGGTATAAAACAGCCTAAAATGTTGAATATTTTCTTGGCTGATGACGAATATGGATGGAGGCAAAATTATCTACAAATGTGATTTTAATCTTGCCTCGTAAATATATTTTATTCAAACAGCTGATATACAGAACACGTTGTGTTCTCCACAATATTATAATACTTCCATGGTTCTCCATGGCAATAGAAGATGAAGTGACACGGGTATGATGCTATTCCATTCCCAGTTTTATAGCGGTTCACTCCTTGTTAACTTAAGCTCCATGCAAGTGTCCCTCCACACGACGTACATAATGCATCACACAGAGGCTGCCCACGAAATGAATTTGAGCTGAGGTTAATGTAGTAGAATTTATACCGTTATGTACCATTCTATTCATTATGTATTAAGCACAATCTCATTCCTCAGTTGAATGCTGTCTCTGCCTTCAGTAATTTTCCATTCTCCACCAGTTTGAGATAAATAAAAGTTCTGCCCAGAGATGGCCTTGAGTGTCCAGTACGAACTGGATTTTGTTATGCACCAAAACTTCTTATCAGAAGAAACCTAAGATAGGGATGGGCCAGGCTTTCTGGGGATTCAGCTATAAGACAGAGACTTGGTTTCTCGCCCTTTGCTGATCACACCTGCTGTGAATGCATCGTGCCTCGTCTGCAGGAAATAAAGACGACAGAAAGACAACTCTACTCTCCAAACTTCCACCACAGTCAACTTTATACAAATTAGCGGCAACCACTTGCCGATAGGGATTTGATTTTCTTCCCGCTGTAACATCTCGCTTTCTATTTAAGTTCATATCGGATATTTGTTCCATATTGACAAGGAGGAGAAACTGATTGTTGCGGTCTCTGGCTTCCGGGAGCTTCATGATACATCGTTGTTTGTTGTATTGTAAACTGAGAGCAAAGAACCTGGTCGAATTCCTTGTGTGTGAAAACAGACTCCGCCAACAAAGTGATTCAGTTAGTAATTCAGTGTTTTGGATGGATGGATGGAAGGATGAACTTGTCACACACACATACACACAAGCAACGAGCATCCTACCTTTGAAGGGCTAACAGGGTTCCTACACAGGTCTGGAAAGTCTGGAAAAGTATTAAAAATGAATTTGATCATTTCCAGGTCTTGAATAGTTTGGACCATGCAATGTGGCAAAGATAAGGATAATAACAAAGGGGGACATTTTATTTGGAGCCTTAATCGTTTTATCACACCATAGTAGCCTATTAGGTCACATAATAAGCTTCATAACAACATTTATAGATGTTTGCCTTAACATCCTTTTTTTTCTGCAAGCATAATTTATATTTTGTTAATCTCTACTCATTGCTCAAGCTCCCAAGCTTGAGCAATGTACTCTGTGTCCATAAATTTGGTCTCCGATGTATTGTCATTGGAGCAGCAGGGTGTCCACGGGGTCTTAAAAAGTATTCAAAGGTAATAAATCAATTTAGTGAAAATTAAGGCCCTTAAAAAGTATTAAAAAGTCTTAATCACCATTTTAGGAGGTATTACATTTTGTAGCTATTTTTTCAATGTGAATAGTCTATTTGTCCAAAGAGTTTGTGTGCTAAAATTTTGCGTGAATTTATTTATTTTGCTCCTCACAACTACTACAACAAACTACAACCGGAAACAGTAATGCATAACCCGGTTAGTTAAGTTAAGAGACGCTCTCTTGTGCACCAGGCGGCCGATCTGAATTCTCCTGTATTGATACAGTGGTCCACAGAAGTTATCGCAAACTAAGACTGTTTAGTTTTGCAATCTCAAAATCAATGTATAGTAAATGTAAGTTAAAGGAGTGTCGCTGATGTAACCCGTTACAGCTCGAAGTGGCATTGAGGTCTTAAAATATATTGAAACGGTCTTAAAAAAGGTCTTAAAAGGTATTGAATTTAACTTCAGGATTCCTGCACATACCCTGAGAGGTGTTTTCTCATGATCTTTAAAAGAATCTACTCTCTTGTCTCACCTTGTTTGTGTTTACAATTGAAGACAGAACTGTCCAAAGATCATAGGGAGAACATGTGAATTGTGTTTCAAGGTAGAATTTGGCTTTAACGGAAAGCGGCACATGCTGGTTTGGTCAGCTGGGTTTGATTCAGTAATGAAGAAATAGTGGCTCTGGGTTGCAGTGTAATAAAAACTTTGTGTGCTTTATTCTTACACTACTCTGTCTTTCTTCTTCAACAGTTAACAGTTTGCAGAGCCCTTACAAAAAGCTGAAAGAAGCCTTATCGTCTGTGGAGGCCTTTGAGAGGCACTATCTTGTAAGTGCAAATTTCATTGAAAACTGCTTGGTATTTTTTTTTTACTATCTTGGGAGAGAGTTAGAGCAAGTTACTACGCATTCTCTTCACTCCTTACCCAATTGCCCCACAGGGATCATTAAAGTTTCATGTCATCTAATGTAATCTAATATTCTGGAAACGTCCGGTGATGCACTATTCCATATTGTCTTTCCTCCTGTCTTTCCTCTCTCCTTCCCTCCCTTTTTTACCTCGCCACCCCCAACGCCCCCCACCCCCCAACCTATTGATTTCTCCCTTCCGTCCATCAGGAGCTGTCTCATGCTGCTATGGAGATGTACAGGGCCATCAGCAGGCTGAGGTCGGCCAGACTGGTGGGGAAAAGCCTGGCTGAGTTCTACATGTAAGGAAGAGAGGGAAGCTGCTAGTTCAGTCAGGGTATCTGCAGGTCCTTAAAATGTCTGAAAAAGTCTCAAAATAAATAATTAAAATTTGAGGCCTTAAAAAGTATCAAAATGCCTTAAATACAGTTATTAGAGGTCTTATTTTTTTCACCATGCAATGACGGGTTTCTTTGTCCACTCTTAGATTGAAGGGGTATTAATCTATCTTTTGATTTGACTTTTATCGACTTCTATCGGCGACCAGTAGGAATTGCAACAACATCGACTGGTCTCTGGCTCCGCTTACGGTGGCCTGTAATTGACATAAATAATAAAGTAATATAGCCCCGGCACCAGAGCAAATCAATAGAGAGGGCATTTGATTTACATGGGGTTGGGGGGCAAAAAAGCACCATGGCGGATGCACATAACAAGCACGGGCAATAACAGTCCGACCCACCAAAATTAAAGATTATTTGTTGAGTATTGTTGAACAGAACATCAACAGAAATACTGGGGGAGAGAGAGGGGGTCGACAGAAGTCCCAAACTGTGCCACTGGGATGCCCCCACCCACCAAAATTGGATTTTTTTTTTTTTTTAAATGATGAATCTATTAAAGGGGCAATAAGTAATCTATGACCACTTTTGTGATTGATTGTTGCTTAGTTAGATCTAAGTAATCTACCGGAGTGTAGCTGTATAGTAGAGTGAATCTATTCTTTGTGACAATACATTGGGGAATGATGTTGTTGTGATGCTGATTATTCAAGGACTGTAGTAACTTAAACTACAGCAACATTTACATTTGTTTGCCACATGAACAAGTAGTTCAACAGCAAGAAGTGAGGCAGTCCTCCTCTTCTTCTTCTTTTGTTTGAGGCTCCTCCTTTGTGCCATAATTCAATTCTGCACAATTCGCGGAAAACCGTACCCAGGGGCAGATAGAATAAACACGTAGAATAAACCAATTTACACTGCAATGGTCTAATTTTGCTATAGACCATTACACTGTGATATCAAAATTAGTTTCAGAATGATATATTTCGATAAATATTCTACACATGGGGCTTTAAATTGGTGTTAAATTCAGTTACAGGTAGCATTAAGTAGATTTTTAAAAGTTTTTAACCTGCAGATAACCTGTTGATACTCCCACTGCTTTTCTATAGTCTGTCTTCTATAGTTGTCTGTCTGGAGATTACGTTCTTTTACTTTTAGAACTGTTCTTGGAAAAGTAAAGGTGATGAATTTGCGTAATGTATGTGTGTGTGTGTTTATCAGGAGGAAGGGGGACCCTGAGCGGGCGGAGGGATTCTTGCAGGAAGCTCTGAGGTCATATGTGTCAGAGGGGTGGAGTCTGCCTGTCACTAACACCAGGATACAGATCGCCGAGTGTCAGAAACTGCTGGGGCGAACTGAGGAGTATCCTTTAAAGCACAAACACTGAACATGACCTTAGATTGATGCTCTGTAGTTATTTTAGGGCAAAATATATAAAAAAGACCCATTTTTTTAGAAATTCCTTACATTCAGGGTACAAAATTGCCTCCTGCCAAGTGTCAAATAGGGTTAGGTAATTGGTTGAATACATCGGGAGTGGAAATTCCTTGCCGAAATAAATGGCCTTGATAATAATCTAAAATGTAGCTTCGCACAAACACTCAGGGTTTCCGGCAGCGCTTGACAAGCATAGATAGCTGCCTTAACAACAGAACACCCCACCCTGACTGTAAAACCCTAAACAATATCCCAAGCATGTTGGTATTTAGCTCAGTTAGCAAGTAAGTAAGTTTGTCCGCAACCTCAATTTATTTCCTTCATGGCATTGCTAACCATAACTACGCTTTCCTTTCTATTTACTGCTATACTTCATTAGCTTGCATGTAAGCTGATATGAATTTGACTGAAATGCAAATTAATTTAATTGAGTTTGTTTGCCCTTGCGTATGACACAGAAATGGTACATAGAAAACATTAAGTGTGTGTCATTTATTTAGGTGTTTAGGTTAGTCAGCCATTACAATAATTTAACGTTATTCCCGTGTGGCGACACATAGCAAAAAGAAAAAATGATGAAGACGTATATTCATTTTTTGGCCGGTAAAAATCATTCTTGGTTAGTCATTTTTTGAGTTTACCAGCCCTTTGCAGTAGATCCACAGAGTTCATTTTGGACACTGCGAATGTTAGAAAAGAAATAATGAAAAATGTGTGAGTGAGTCAAGCCCATTCTAGTGTCACCATCTTTCCAGTGAGGGTTTTATTGGGCTGGCCCATCTAAGAGTTGTGCTCTGACATGTGCCATCTCATTGATAATTTAAGAGCAGTTCCTTTGTGCTATTTGGTTTCCTTTACACCCCGTCATAGCTACCTGCAGACCAGTGCCTTGTTGGCCGGCGATGTAAATCTGACTAATGAGGAGAGGAAGCACTTTTGTCAGGAAATCCTGACCTTTGCCAGCAAATCAACAGACAAGTGTAAGTGATCATGTTCATCACCAGGATGACACCTCTTAAAAACTACACCCTCTCACACTCTTACACTGTTCAATCTGTTCATTACATTCCAGGGGTTATTTTTTTGATGAAGTATTGTCATTTAGTTATTTGGTGTTTACACCTTGCCTCATCTACGTCAGTTAGTGATTTGTTAAATTTCCCAGAATGCCTTTGACAACCCTCAGAGAAGGTCTGTGAACTTGTTGCTTTTTATCAAAGGTGGGCATATAGACAGGGTTCCTACGCAGGTCTGGAAAGTCTGGAAAAGTATTAAAAATGAATTTGATCATTTCCAAGTCTTGAATAGTTTGGGAATTTGAAAAAATGTCTGGAAAAGTATGGAAAATGTTGTGGTTCAGGTCCGATACACACATAATAGCTTTTATGTTGTTGTAGAGCCACTTTGAGTCCACAGTTTGTGTTGATGTGAAGAATAATGTTCAGATAGAGGGACGCTCTTATTACCCAGCCGCTGTCAGCTGCATTATATCAAATACCCACCAAAATCAAATCCAATCCGAGCCCTGCCAATCATCTCACATATTCTGATATTTGTCTCTGTGAAGAACAATCTTCATCTATACAGTGATATGACCTAGTTAGCAGGGGCAAGATGTCTATCTGCGTAAATCATATTGAACACCAGACAAAATCTTGAAAACAAATCAAGGCCTGGAAAAAATATGGAATTCTTTAATTGAAAATGTGTAGGAACCTTGTATAGACATCTAAATATAGCTAGCAGCTAGATAGCAGTATCTCATCAACAACAGACAGTTGTATTATTGTCAACATTTAACACTGAATGTTCACTCCTTAACGATGAACTCCCACAGTCCTTTTCGTGTATTCAGAAACTGGGACCGTGCAGTCTGTACTTTTTAAACACTGAACTCTATTTGTTTCTTCCATAGGCCAGAAAGTGACTCTCAGCATGGGTGCGTTTGCCCAACTCACACGGCTGCAGTTCCATCCGGCAACGGCTTCCGTGCACTCCGGCGCCGCCCTACAGGTGGAGCTAAGTCTGCGATGCCTGATGCCCGTGTCAGTGTGCATGCAGCAGCTAGCCGCTAGCATTCATTTTAGCCTAGAGCACGGTGGGACTCATGGAAGGTCTAAGGGGGCTCAGAGACTAACGAACCAAGGGACCGTAGACTTCAGCCAGGGCAACTCGTCAGTGGGTCCCCCGTTCTCCTCCGCTGCCGGTCCTTCTTTAGAGCTGGACGAGATTCAGGACAGGAGTCCCTCGGACAACTCCCTCAACTCCACGGGCATGGTGTGTAAAAACACACACCTGGTCATGCGTCGTCATGACAGCAGCTCGTCGCCAGAGACGCCCAACTGTGTCAGCCCTCCCGCGGTTGTCGTGGACGACGGAGCACAGATGCTGAAAGTGCGAGATATAACGCTGGAGCCCGGGAATAACAGCATTGTATTCACAGCACCAGTAAGAGCCACTTCTCTGCTGCTTTCACAGACAGCTTCCTGTTGAAATGGAGCAAGTTAATTGAGTGTTTACCATTCATTAAAAAATGAAGTTTTTAAATATATCTCTATCCCACTATCGCTCTCTCCCAACCATCCCTTGTCTCTCTTATATAAACCTCCCTCTAAACCTCTGATTCTCTTCCTTTCTGTCTTTTGCTCTGTCACTCTGGACATCTCTGCATTTCCTTCCATCCTCCTTTTTCCCTTCTAAAAATTCCTCCCCCTATGTCTCTCTGTTTTTCTATGTAGAGTGGAGACCCGGGTACTTATACAATGCGTCAGCTGTGTGCCACGGTGGGCCAGGTGCAATTTGTGCTGCCTCACATCTACCCATCGGTCCAGTATGAAGTCTATTCTCAGGAGCCCCAGCTCACCGTGGAGCCTCTCTCAGGTCTGACTGCAGCATGCTGATGGTCTGGGACACTGACATTAGCAACCCAAATTTGTCAGAATTTTTGTGTCACCTTAATAATGGCACCGGGTCATATCCACAGATACTTTTGGTGTCCATAGATTACAATATTTCAATGAAGGTGAGAGTAAATTGTGATGTTAATCAAGGAAGTTTGCATAATGAAGGTTGCACACTTCTCTCCATATGAAAATATTTGTTTTAGATTAGATCAACATGTTTCGGCATTATGCCTTCTTCAAGGAAAAAATAATTGGTAAATAAATTGGTAAATACATTCAGATTAGGGATTTTACTCTAAATATTTTGATCTTTATCTGATCCAAAAGTCATTGGCCAGGCACTACAACATATATTTAATCCTGTAAACTGTAATGAAGATATTCATATTGCCTTATTTAAATGGGAACTAACTCTTTTTTAAATTGTAATATTATACACAAGGTAATAGAACATAATAGAAGAAACACTGCTGCCTGTTCATGCTTCTCATCGAGAATGCACAGCAGAACCACTAGGTGGCTGCATCATCAATGTCATGGCCTTCCAATGGGAGAATGAATGGAGCATAGAATTCCATTGAAATTTGCAATCTAAATAAATGTGCTGTGACAAACTGAATCACTTTAAGTGAACAATAAACTGTTATATCAGAGGAAAACAATGCCATAGCTTATTTGGTTTTCCAGTATTGAGTGTACCACCGGTCGCTGGTTTCATCCTTGGCTGAAGAGCTGGCAGCAGTTAAATGCTTTGTACATATTCTGATTGTTTAAAATGAACAAATTCCAGCCACCAGGACACAACCATGGTGTCTTAGAAAAAGGAAACAGAGCTTTTGGGGGTGAGCTCCTACACCCCGTCATGTAATTTTTATGTAAGCCCACTGGTACGGAATTTTATGGAATTCACTTTTCCATTTTTTTTTTGTGATTTATCGCTAAATAGGCATAAGTTATGATATAGAGAATTGGCTAACATGGTGAAAGTCATTTTTCATGTTCTTGCGACATCCATTCATTGTGGTTGCGTGTGTTTTCAGAGCCGCTGCTGGCCGGCCTGCCTCAGATGGTCAAGTTCACTCTGTTGACGGGCCACTATGCTGTGAAGAAGGGAGATGCCCTGCAGCTCAGCAATACTGAGACCATGCCCATCCTGCCCTCCACAAGCTGCACCGCCTCCATCCGCAACCCTGCTGCTGGTCTGTACACACAAATACGCACACACAGATAGGTGGATAGGTACTATAGACAGGTGGATAGAAAAGCTGCTATAGACAGGTGGATAGGTACTATAGACAGGTGGATAGGTACCATAGATAGGTGGATAGGTACTATAGATAGGTGGCTACGCACTATAGATAAGTGGCTAGGTACTATAGACAGGTAGATGGGTACGGTACCATAGATAGGTGGATAGGTACTACAGCTAAGTGGATAGGTACTATAGACTGGTAGATAGGTACAGTACCATAGACAGGTGGATAGGTACTATAGACAGGTGGATAGGTACTATAGACAGGTGGATAGGTACTATAGATAGGTGGCTAGGTACTATAGATAAGCGGCTAGATACTATAGACAGGTAGATGGGTACAGTACCATAGACAGGTGGATAAGTACTATAGATAGGTGGATAGGTACTATAGACAGGTGGATAGGTACTACAGCTAAGTGGATAGGTACTATAGACTGGTAGATAGGTACAGTACCATAGACAGGTGGATAGGTACTATAGATAGGTGGATAGGTACTATAGATAGGTGGATAGAAAGGCTGCTATAGACAGGTGGATAGGTACTTTAGGTAGGTGGATAGGTACTATAGACAGGTGGATAGGTAATACAGCTAAGTGGATAGGTACTATAGACAGGAGGATAGGCACTATAGACAGGTAGATAGGTACTATATACTGTGTACTACAAACTGTATACTATCTATATACTATAGATAGATTGATATTGTAGGTTTATAGGTTTTAAAACATCTCGCCACAAGGACTATAGTTGAAAATTAGCCAGCTGGCTAACACTAGCACATTTACAGAAATGTCGATTGTGTGTTGTCCTTATAAAAAAAAAGAAAAAAAAAGAATAGATGCCATTTATAGTTTTTAATTTAAAAATATCACAAAATATTTTTAATGGTTTTTTGCTAATGTTATTTAGAGGTGATAGGGGAGAGCGTCCTGTCCATCCAGTCATCTGAGAAGGTGACCAGCATCAGTCTGCCCCCCACCCCACCCTACCACACCCTGGAGTTCCAGCTGGAGGTTTTGTGCATCATCCCGTCCGGTTCTGACCGACCCGCCAATGAGAGGCTGACCAATGGGGAGGTCCGCCACCGGCCCCGCAGCTACAGCCACCCCAACACCCCCATGACCGCCATCGACCAGAGGGTGAGGCCCGTAGGACAAACACACTTTTAGAAGATGAGATTGCATTCAACTTTAGTGGTCCACATGGGGAACATTGGGTGGTTGCAACTAGGGCTGAACAGTTAATCAAAATTTTATCAAAATCGCAATATGGCCTACTGCAATTTTCAAATCGCAGGAGTCGCAATATTTGTTAAAGGCGAAATGTGTCAAAATACCGTTTTAAATGAAATATTGTGGTGCTGCAGAGATGTCCTGGCCTACACATTATCTTCTACAGACTTAAGAAAACATCTTTGTTTGGTACAGATCCCCGCAGAAATCACGCCATAATCATTTTAATATGTTTTTCAATGAAAATGAGAATAATGATGTACAAATTATCATTCCCTCTAATATCGAAAATTATATCGCAATTGCAATATCAGTCAAAATAATCGCAATTAGATATTTTTTCAAAATCGTTCAGCCCTAGTTGCAACTGCTAAATTGTCATTGGGATACAGCAAAGGAAAGTGTTATATAGTAAGAATAGGGCAAATTGTATATCCAGTCTGTACATGTAGTCATCAGACATCATGGTCAGACTTGAGCTAGTTAGCTGCTGTTTTTTCTCATGATTCTTTGAGCAGTTAGATAGTGAAGTAATGCTGGTGTCTGTCCACAGATGTCTATAGACTGCCCCTGGTCTATCTACTCCACCCTGCTAGCCCTCACCTTCTACATCCCCTTCAAGACCAAACACTCACTGCTCTCTGCTGGCAACAGGTGAGCCTGGACCCACAAAGCAATGTATTCCTATCAGTATACCTGTTTCAAACAAGAATTTACAAATGAGCAATTTAATTCCAAAATCTCATCTCTTTTTTGAAAAATCACCTCCACTCAAACTCGAGGCCTTTTCTCACAATATAATTTATGAGCAGTGTTTTTCGAAATTGGAAAAGTAGCTCTTTGTAATGAAACTCTTCATATACATAGGAACCTGTTTACTTATTTGCCTTTTACTTATTTGAATGACCTTTCCATATACCCCCCCCACCTGACCCGTGACCTTTGACTTGATCCCACAGGAAATACATCCAGGTGTGTGTGCAGAATGTGTCAGATGTGAACTTCCAGCTGGCAGAAGTGAAGCTGACGGAGAAGCAGCATGCCTCACTGGAGCTGCAGTCCCTCAACACTAAAGCACAACAGGTGACTGGAAAAGCCACAAGAAAGCTGAAACTGGAACTGTCAGTAACTGAAGGATGGATCGGGAGAAGAAACAATATCTCAAATGTATTGTTTATATGAGTATACAAATTAGGGCTGCAACTAACGATTATTTTCATTGTCGATTAATTTGTCGATTATTTTCTCGATTCATCGATTAGTTGTTTGGTCTATAAAATGTCAGAAAATGGTGAAAAATGTGGATCAGTGTTTCCCAAAGCCCAAGATGACGTCCTCAAATGTCTTGTTTTGTCCACAACCCAAAGATATTCAGTTTACTGTCATAGAGGAGGAAAGAAACCAGAAAATATTCACATTTAAGAAGCTGAAATCAGAGAATTTTGACTTATTTTTCTTAAAAAATTACTCAAACCGATTAATCGATTATCAAAATAGTTGGCGATTTAATTTAATAGTTGACAACTAATCGATTAATTGTTGCAGCTCTAATACAAATATTTAATGATGTTTGTGTTATTTGCATTATCTCGACTACATAATGTAATTAATGTACTTGTGAAACAGCCTCAAAATGGAAAAATTATTGTTCGCCATCTGAGTGTATCATTCTGTTCCCACACTGAACATTAAGCATTGTCATGTGAAATTGACATATGAAAGTTTTTTGGAAGTTTGAAAGTTGAAATTTGAAAGTATTTTTTTCCCAAAATAATTCTGAATTGAATGTATGTGCAGTATCTGTGACAGTGCTATTCTCAGGTGTTGATCTAGCTTAAGGCACACATCAAAGGGACATCAAAGCCATTTCCCTGAATTCATCTTGACATCTGGTGTTTGTGTGTCCAGCTGGTGTGCACTAGGCAGAGTGTGTTCTGCTTGTGGGAGGTGAGGTGGAAGGCTGACCTGCCCTCCTGTCTCCAGTGCATATTCTCTGCCAACTTCTCCCCGCTCAACCAAGACGTCTCGGCCTTCAAACCCTTCCACTACCATTTCCAGCTGGAGAGAGTCACTGTAAGTCGGACTTTTCCTCTTTTCCTCTTTTTTTGTGCTTCTTTAAACGGCGGGCATCAGTAGCCTAAAGGTTTGATCAGTGAGGTTCTGACTGGAATGTCACCAGTTCAAAATCTCCGGACCAGTTTAGAAAATCAGAACAGAGTAACTGGACGGGAAAATTGAACAAGTAACCTGCTGCTCAGTGGCTGTAGTATTGTGTATGTATTTATGGTAAGATACATAATTGGTGGGGGGGGGTCAGAAAAAATGTGTAATTTAAAACATATTTCTTGCATTTCTACACCACCTAGCCTCTTGGATTAAGTCAAGAAACAGCAACCCTGTATAATGTTAAGCAAAAATGTAAAATTATGTTATATTACTAGATTTTAGCATTGAGATGCTTACATTCATGATTTTGCATAGGCATACTAACCTAAAAAACCTTTTATTGGGAATCATGAGAAAGTTTCAGAGCGATAGAGACACAGAGCGTCCCCGTAACCATAGCAACTCACTCTCACTCCTGCCTGAGAGGAGAGGGAGAGACAGAAGAGCCGCTGACTGAGATTACTCTGAGCAGCATGCATGGGAATAAATTACAATATAATAAATTTGTGTATATTTCTCACTATTCAGATGGTCTGAATAACTCTCTGCTGCCTGGTGCTGCTCTGTCTCGTCTGTCCTGCTGTCAGTTTCCTTTTTTCACGTCGCGACGTTATCAGTTATGAATTTGTTTTTCACTGCGTGAGAAAATGGACTTGTGGCGTGAGAGCGTGTGAAAAATGTCAGTTGTGTGAGTCTCTCGGTCGATGCGTGAGAGTTGGCAGCCCCGTGAACTCGCTTGACATTATTATGTATGAAACTGCCAATCAGATTTATTTACTTATTAATCGAAGGTGCCGGGACGCCGTTCCGGATCGTTCCGGATCGTTCCGGATCGTTCCGGCCCACTTTAACCCCGGCACACCCTGTCTGCTGTTGTGACTGACTGATGCTGCTTGTGTGTATGGAGCCGGGGGGGAACGCACTCACAGAACAAGGCGGTGTTCATGTTTCTATGTAGTGCAAACCATGTTGTCAGCACTCTGCATGCTTGATTGCAAAGAGGAAAACGTTTCCCAACAAGACAGTCGTTGTGTCATATCATTTCACAACCAACAAAACATACTGTTTGGTAACTGGCCAAGCGAGCCACTAAAACTCAGTGCTTACTGTACTGCAACGGCAGTCGCTCACATAGAGCACCGTCCTCCATCACTGAGTAGTTGAAAATGCCAGTAGGTGAGGGAGGGGGACTGAAAGTGTCTTCAATCTCCAAGGGATGGGGACTGTTTTTTTCCCCAAAACAGAGTACGAGCCAGAAAGTGAGTTTTGAAAGCCAGAAATCTCAGCACTTGGCCAAGTTGTCTTGTCCCTGATCAACAACAACCCTATCAACCCCCCACAGATGTATTTGATGCAGTGGGACAGTAGAAACCTTGCTCGTTGCACAGTGCTGCGTCTTCTACTGCACCTGAGTCCTTTCCCCTGCTTCATTCTGCTGTTTGATGTCATCAGACCTTATACAGCGTGCGAGCCGATATCCTGCCCGCCGCCGGGGAACAGCACTGTCGCTCCGGCGCCCTCTGTGGGCTGGAGATGTGTATTACACGACTGACCGAGCCCGGAGAGGGAGAGACGGGCGAGGAGAGCAAGGTTGAGACCGACGGCCTCAAAACCACCAAGCTCATGTATGAAGGTCAGTCTGAAGCAGAGTTTTTCCATCGGTTTTTATTTTCGTCTAATTTTCACATAGATTACAGCTTGGGTTTGGTAGTTTTAGTTTCGTTTTTATTTTTTCTACATGTTTAGGTTTCGTTTTTAGTTTATTTAGTTTCACGTTTCATTTTAGTATTTTATGGCTAAGCATTTTTATAATGTACATAACAGTAATCCAGCTTTATGGTTGAAGGCGTAGAAACCATCAAAAAGAACATTCGGGGTGGTGAGCGACTGAAATTATTATTGCAGAGAGAAAGTTTTTATATATACCAAATGCAGGCCACAGTATACCCAGGACTGAATGAAGAAATCGATTTTAGTCCTTTTTTGTAGTTGTTCTGATGCATGTGGTCTAGTGCCTATGTTGGTATAGATGGGGGTATATTTTGTTATTGTTTTCTGTCTTGTCTGTACATTATTTTTTTCTACTTCCTTCTATACATTTTGTAGACCCATCTAGTGGTCATACTTTGCATTTGTCACCTGTGAGTTCATTGGCTTCCTGCTCAGGTGTTTTTCAGGTGTTTTCAATCATCTTGTATCTACAAAAGGGGAAATTGTGTGCTTTTTTGAACCTTAGTATTTTTGGACTTCAGCCCATTGGGTGTGTGTGTGTGTGTGTGTGTGCTCTCCACAGTGGCTGACAGCAGCAGCAACTGGGCGGTGTGTGGGAAGAGTTCAGGAATGGTATCCATGCCCATGTCGGCCAACGCCACCCACAAGGTGCAGATTGAGGTGATGCCCCTGTTCGCAGGGCATCTGCCCTTTCCCAAGATCAAAGTGCTGAAGTACCTGCCTCACACTGCGGCTCCGGCAATCCAACCAGACCCCGGTAAGACCATACACACACACACACACACACACACACACACACACACACACACACACACACACACACACACACACACACATACATACATACAGCAACACTGGATCAGAATCTAGATCAGGGATGTGCACAACTCCAGATTCTTTTACTTGTTTATTCTTTGGACTAAATAGTCAATTATTTTCTTTTTTGCATATATTGCAGGCATTATTGTGCATAAGAACAGCCCTAATTATCATTGTTCAGGAACTATAGTTTTCTAGAGGAAGTTGTATAGAAGAGAGAATGTCGAATAAACACAAATCAAATTCCAAATTTGAAAGTTGAGTTTTGTTTTGTGGCAGTGTAGCATATTACTCATGATGCATACAGGTCCGCGTTCACACTGCTAGCAGCATGGTTGATGGGCCTTTTTATTCTGACCGATTGTGGGTGATGTGAGAGGTAGAGGTCTTCACGGGTCCAAAATGACAGACCCAAACCCTACTGGACCTGGGAAATTCGTTCTGAGATCCGATTGGACCCGATAATTTTAAAAAAAATATATACAGTACTGTGCAAAAGTCTTAGGCATATGTCAAAGATATCCATAAAGCGAAGATGCTTTCAAAACGAATGAAATGAAAAGTTTCTGAATATCAAAAATTTACAATAAACAGCAGTCTATTGACACACTAATGCAGAAAACAAATAAACATCTAAGACTTCTAAGAAATTTATATAAAAAATCTAGGGTGCCTAAGACTTTTGCACAGTACTGTATATACCGACCCTTTTTGCCCGAGATATGACAGACCCGACCCGGTGCATGTCCGAGAGGAGAGAGGATCAGGTCGGGTCTATTTTATGGACCCGACAAACCCGGTAATTAAAATTGCCACTAAAAATGCCGTTCTACTGCTAAAAACGTTTATCATGTCGGATACAACATATGGTGCCTAATAAAAGGTGACAGTGAGACTCCATAAT
Organism: Centroberyx affinis; assembly: GCF_046629955.1. Taxonomy (NCBI): domain Eukaryota; kingdom Metazoa; phylum Chordata; class Actinopteri; order Beryciformes; family Berycidae; genus Centroberyx; species Centroberyx affinis. The sequence goes on from NW_027280751.1 coordinate 264,367, forward strand.
GGAATCTAGCAGCTACGTAGCGCTAAGTGACAAGGAAATTAATTATTAAATTATATTCATTTTCTTTTAGCTTATTTTTCACCTCAGTGAAGAAGGTTTCCATCTTGCGCCTTTCCTCCGCTCCAACTCGCTGGCGCTGCTCAATGTTTTTTTCACCTTATTTTCGCTCTTGTAATCTGATCCTAGGTCAGATTAATCATCACGCAAGTTGCACACAGCGCTTCCATGCGTTTCTCGTGATCAGCACTGATCACGGGTCTGCTCGGATCCACTTGGGTATTACACATAATGATAAACAGACCCGGGACCCCCGGTAATAGAATGGAACCCGACCCGGACCCGATTGACCATAATAAAACGTGGATCCGAACCCGTAGGGGTCGGGTCTCGGATCCTAGGGTCCAGGTAGACCCATGAAGACCTCTAGTGAGAGGCTCCATCTGCATCTGTGTTGTGGTCTGCAGCTGCAAAGTTTTGAACAGGCAAATCACGTAGTTTTCACGGCTTTGGTATTATGTTTCATAACATTACATCTTTTTGATGAGTTAACATAGCTGGCTAGCAAGCACTAATTAGGTAGCGTTAATTTGGGGGAAAAACTCATTAAAATGACTTCAGAGCTTACCGTCCACCCTGACGATGATGCAGCCTTTCTCCAGTTATGGTTTTTGAGACATTCTTGTGGTCTTGTAGAAGACTGGGACTTTGAACGGCTGCCAGGTGGAATTTACTGTTCATGAAACAAAATCACATTGGTAGGGAAGCACTGAAATCTGATTGGCTGTTTGACATCTGATGACTGCGAAAAGTTCAGCTGTGGCCGACTTTTCTCTACCGACAAGCTTGTTGGTCGTCCGCACATTGGCCGAGTTTCCCTGGTTGCTCAGCTATATAGGAATTTAATGGGCTTGTTGATGTTGTTGCTTGCAGTATGAACGCACAGTAACAGGGTGTCTGCGGGGTCTTAAAAAGTATTCAAAGGTAATAAATCAATTTAGCAAAAATTAAGGCCCTTAAAAAGTATTAAAAAGTCTTAATCGCCATTTTATGAGGTATTAAATTTTGTAGCTTTTTTTTTCAATGTGAATAGCCTATCTGCCCAAACGTTTGTGTGCTAAAAGTTTGCGTGAATTTATTTATTTTGCTCCTCACAACAAACTACAACAAACTACGACCGGAAACAGTAATGGATAACCTGGAAGTTAAGAGGTGCTCTCTTGTCTGGGTGAATTTGGGATTCTTCTGTGTCGGCTGTCACTAAGTGGAAAGTACTATGGAAAGTGAACGGGAAACAGAGCAAAGCATGCAAAGACCACAGAGATTTTTGTTAATGACCGTGGTGTGTGTGTGTGTGTGTGTGTGTGTGTGTGTGTGTGAGCGTGTTACTGTTATTACTTTTAATAAACCTTGCTTTTGGGTTCATCACTCAATGTATTCTCTTGAGCTTTGTTCCCTCCCAGAATTCCCGTTGTATTGACACAGTGGTCCATAGAAGTTATCGCAAACTAAGACTGTTTAGTTTTGCAATCTCAAAATGAATGTATAGTAAATGTAAGTTAAAGGTGTGTTGCTGATGTAATGAAGTGGCGTTGAGGTCTTAAAATATATTGAAACGGTCTTAAAAAAAGGTCTTAAAAGGTATTGAATTTAACTTCAGGATTCCTGCACATACCCTGAGTAACTCCTCCTTGCCACCAACAGACAGCTGTGTGGAGAACGACACCCTCTCCCTGCTCGACAAGACCCTGGACGACCAGGGGGACACGGCCAGCATCCGCAGCCGGGGCAGCGTTCACTCCGTGGGCAGCGGGGAGCCGCAGCAGAAGGGCCTGGCCATGCCGCGCCTGGAGCCCTTCAGCCCCGGACAGGTCTTCAACCACAGCCACGCCCGGCAGGTCCTGGTGCTGCCCGCCACCGACGACCACATCATGGAGGTCAACGCTACGTGACCCCGGTGGCAGGACCGCCCCCCAGCCCCCCCGCCCGCCCCCGTTTACCGGCACCGCCGCCACCACCGCCTCCTCCCTTACGGCTCGATCCGAGCCCCCTGGATGGGACTCTGCTGGGCTTGAGCTCCGGGGGGCGGATCGGGTCCACGGGACGATGTCCAAAAAACTGTTATGGGCTCTCTCTCTCTCTCTGTGGGCTCTGCTCCCCCCACCCCCTTAACCCTGCCCTCCCTCTCCCCCCCCCCTAAGCATGAAATTTTCACATCACTGGAGACATCGTGAACTAGACACAGTGAAGAACCAATGCTGATAAAATTTAAATCAAGATTTCTGTTCCTCCTCGGTTCTCTTCGCCATACTTTGTACATAGCTCGTTGGATGGATCTACAGTTCTATATACGGACTGATGGTTCTGGTCGGTACCCCTCCTGCTCCACGGAACTCACAGTAACACTCCCGACTGTCCCATCATGCTTTGCCAAACCCCTGTTCACTCACCTGAAAACGGCCGTGTTCCTTCAGACGCACCAAAGCCCTAGATGTGTGTGTACACCTAGATTGACTACTGAAGTACTGTACCTCGACTGGGTGTGTCCAGTGTGTATCTGTACATTTGTAGTTGTGTGTATGTGTGTGTGTGTGTGTGTGTGTATGTGTGTCCATACGAGTGTGTTTGACCAGGTGAGACTTTGAAAAAGGATCAGTCAGTGCACAATGTCTATCTATTGTCTTATCTATCAGTCGTATGTCCATATACAGTGTGTCTATCTATTCTGTCTGTGTGTGAGGAGTGTGTGCGTTGCCGAATCTGTCTAAGGTATGCGCACATACCATAAGTCTTGAATAAATGAATGAAATAACTCATTATTGAATTTATTCATTCATTCATTTGAAAGAATGAATGTCACGAATGTAACTATCCCCCTACCTACTTCTTCCACCCCCACCCCCCAAAAAACCAACAAACTTTGGCCACTGTACATACTGCTCTGTAAATAAATGTGATTTAAATCAAATCTTCTTTGATTGCCAACTATATTAAAAATTCATTGGACCTGACTTTGTGGTATAGTGTTTTATATCCATATTTTAGCTTAAAAATCTCCTTGACCTCACTCACTATCCTCGCCATAATTATCTTCCAAGAGTTTGAGAGGCTTTCAAATTTAGAAATTTTTTGAATGTTGGAACACAAGTTTAATCCAAATTAGACCGGTGGTGTCTGAGATATCAGCTGAGATATCACACTGACAGGACAGGTCATCACCTTGTATAGCTTTAGTCTCCACTACTGTGCGTTTAATAAAATCTTGAAGGAAAAAGGTGTTCATGCTTGCACTTTTTACACATGGGAAATAAAAAAAATAGGCCAAATATGAACAGAAAAAAGTTCTACATGCTCTAGTGCAGTGGAACAAAATTATTTAATCACATCACATTTCTGAACAAAGTGGAATTTTCCTCAGATGTTGGCCACAAGATTAGAAAAATGTTATGGAAAAGACATTTGGCAGTGAATTTAATTAAATTAATTACATTAACATTTTTGTGTAGTGTGTGCTCTCATGTTCAGTTAAAGTCGAGATGAAATGAAAAATGCATTTTTAACTCTTTTAGATCACATCCCCGGTCATATTGTGCACCTATTTAACAATATATGCCAAAAAAAATACAAAAAATCCATTTCTTTGTATTCTTATATCAAAATCCAATCATGTTTTCTTCCTGTAAAACAAAATATGCCGTGTGCTTACGTAAGCATGAACCAACCGATTTCAACCAATAATATCATGACATCCACCCGTCAATCATTCTTCAGCCTGGTGTGTGTGGAGCCAACAGTCCTCTGTAGCTCCGTTTCTCTCTGTAGCTCCACATCGCACTAAACTCTAAGCCCCGCCCACTGTTTAGCGGTCCAATCAAATGCGAAGGATTTGATTTAAATCCCTCTTGTAACTGTACACCACTCAAATATTCTGTTTCACTGGGAAATACGTCACAGTACAGAAGCTAAAGACGCTCTAACTTCCGTTTCAGTGGGACTTTAAGTGCTTGTTTATGGTTAAAGGGAACATCGAGGAAGTTGACTTACAAAGACTGAACTGGATGCTTTATATAAATGACAGGAGTGAAGCTCAAAGATAGTTTGGAAAGAATTGGGGCCCAAAAATGGCAGAGCAAACAAGAAAAAAAACAGGGGCAGGGCTATCAAAAAAATCACTTTAATAGCAGTAATTGTGTCCACATGTCAAAAATGAGTAGAGGGTGGTGCATCTTCAGGAACAAAATATCACAAAGCGTTCAGGTACCAACTTACACACAACACGTGTGGACATGTGGACACAATTACTTCTATTACAGTGATTTCTTTGCATGCAAGGAAGCCCTGCCCCTGTTTCTGTTTCTTCTTATAAATGACAGGACAAATGAAAAGAAGAAGTCAACTACACAGTGGATCAATGCTTCCTTTGTGGTTTATTCAGTAAGGTTTCAAGCACACTGCTCTGTACCTGACCACGATCAGTTTTGAAATGTTGCTGGATGAACCCTAAATGAAGCAGCACCCCAACATGCTGATATCTTTTACATTTTCACTGAGCGATACAATGAGCCTCATGCAGCAGCATTCTCTTAAATTTCTCTTATATTTTCTCTTAATTTTTTGTTAAGAGAAAAAATAAGAGGAGTCAACTCCAGATGCACCAAACGTTCTTAACCATCCACATCTGCTCTTACCCAGGTGCTGAATGATGAATCCCACTTGATCATAAATTGGAGGGGGCGTGGCCGATTGTTTGTTATTAGCATAAGTAACGCCCCCTAAACACCATATAAGGGCAGGTGTGCCGTGTGGAAATACTCTGGCACATGGCCAAGAATTGGAGAGCTGCTCTTGGCGATCTGAACCGGCTCAGCAGCCGTTCATCCGCCTCATCAGATAGATCTGTGATCTGTAAAAACTCTTCTGTTCTCTGTAAGGTCTGGATGGACGAAGCATCTCAGAGCAGAATGTCAGCCAATCAGAAGCTGAACGCACGCAATATCATCCAAGGGTTTTTATAGTCTTAATTGGGATCAGTGGACCAATAGTATTTCTTTAGCCCATGAATTTAATAATCCAGTCATTATAATTACTCTAAAACATATAATAATCTAAATTTGATTATATGATATTCATGCGTTTTTTTATGTTCCTCAAATTTAAAACTTATGTTTCCTCGCGGTGGACAAACAATTTGTGGACTGTGAAAACGAGATGTTTTTTTTCTTATCTTGGTCAGAGTCTCTCGACCACTCGTTAAATGTTCTCTCACCTAAGAGAAGAGCAAAAATAAGAAAACATTGGTGAATCCCAGAAATCAGTGGGTCCTAACAAAATAAGAACAAATCGTGGATACGAACAAAAATAAGAGAAAATTTGTTTGTATATCGCTTCCTGCATGAGGCCCGTTGACTTCTATTTCTTGTTCACATTAGTGGACTTTTTCAGCTGTGCTCTGTGCGTAGTGTGTGTGTTTCCAGCTGAAGTCTGCTCACCAGAGGTTGAATATGCAGGGCTGGGGATGGACACCAGACTGGTGAGGTGTGGGTCATGCAGTGTTTGCATGGTCGGGTTGACAAGTGAAGTGTGTGTGTGTGTGTTCCCAACATCTGGCCTCTCCCACACTGCCTGTACAGACACACACTCAGCAGGGCAGCAGCCTGTCAGAGCGTAGACAGGTACGTGACCTTTGTGTGACACGCTGCTTTCATCCAGCGATGCGGGAGGAGAACGGCTTGGTATTACAGTGTGCTGGTCTGGGGAAGAATCTGAAGGTGGGTACTGTAGGGAGGTCGGATGGGTTTGTCTGTGGGTGTGGGGCTGAGTCTTGGTGGTGTTGGAGAGGCCATGGGAGAGCTGCTTTGGGCTTTTGACACTCCTTCAGGTGGAGGGCAGGATGGGTTAACATGCTGCAGATACTGCAGCTGTGGTTGTTGATGCAGAGCCTGTAGCTGCCTGAACTGCCTCCTGAACTCTGTACTCTGCAAACAGATGATTCAAAAATGAATTGAATGAATGAACTGCAAGCACACAATTAAACCAACATGCCATAATTAATATAGCTTTGATAGGACCTCATGACTGCATGCACTGATTAGATTAGATTAGATTAGATTAGATTAGATTAGATTAGATTAGATTGCCCCTTAATAATTCCTTTGGTTATCACAGCAGCAGGGAACAAGATATGGATAAGACAAACAGGCAGTACTGAAGATAATCATCTTGACCTGAGTCATAGGAGCCATCCACCTGCCAAATATGGTTGCTGTAGGACTTGTTGCAGACACTTTTAGCAGAGAGAAAGATGGAAGAAGAAGAAGAAGAAGAAGAAAAGAAGCTGAAAGACTGAAAAGTCACACTAACCTCTAGTTTTTATCTTAGACCGTGGTCTGAGGACCTGAGTGACCTTGCTGGAAAAAAATTGTAATAGACTAGAAAGCAATGCAGCCACAGCTTGCATCTTTGCAGATAATTAATTCATTAATGAATGAATGAATGAATTAATTATTAATACTGCCGCAATACTCTCTTAGTAATCTCTCTTTTGCTTGCACTCACTCAGTTTCTTTCTCTCTCTCCCTCTCTCAATTCAATTCAATTCAATTCAATTCAATTCAATTCAATGTGCTTTATTGGCATGATAGTTTACAAACAAAACAATATTGCCAAAGCATGTAATAAGAAATTAATCATCAATTAACCAACATTTCAGAAAATTAATCCCATCCCCTCCCACGTATCAGTGTGTGTGGAAAAATTCGGTTTGTGAGAAAAAATAAACCAGCAAAATATATATATTAGCCATTAAAAACAGAACTTTTCACATACATTCATACATATTTATTCATCACAAATACTCTCTCTCTCTCTCTCTCTTGCTTCCACACACTCACTCTCTCAATCACCGTTTCTCTTTCCATCTCTCTCTCCACCCCACACAGACATACAGTCACTCCTAAACTCCACGACCACGTGTGTTGGGCACTGCTGCAGACATGTCATGTGACTGGAGGAGCCCGGCTGCTGGATGGCTACAGGCGTTCCTGCTGGTCGCTCAGAGGCGAGGTCACAGTGTGGTCGCTGTATACCAGGCTCGCATCGCCATGGATACAGAAACCCATCCCAGAATGCCTCTGCATGTCTGAGAGCCAGCTAAATGCTGATAAGAGCTCTCTGGTGATAGTATTCCCACACACACACACACACACACACACACACACACACACACACACTTCCTGGCAGAAACCCAGAGGTGTGACTTTGCTGATAAAGTTGATCCATATTCCCCAGATCCTTGAGCTGTCTTGATACAGATAACGGCACAGAGGGGTTAACAAGAAGAAAGAGAGGGACCAGTGTGGCTTTATCAACAGCTGTGACATGGGCACCGCCTCATGAAAAAATCACTATAACATTCCTATCATTCTTCTAGGCAGATACAGTGTGTCTGTAAGGCAGTTTGAAACAAAAAGGAGATGAGATTTGTTTCCCCTTAAAAGACCGAATACGCACATACCTCACATCAGTTTGATACTGTAAGTACAAACATGAATCAGTTCAAGAAGATATACAAAAAATATATTTTTAAGAGGTATATGGATGAGGAAGGGTTGTGTTAAAGGTTTAGTTTTTTTTTGTTGACATCGGGTGGATATTTGGGTAGAATTGGGACGGTTGTTTCTAAATTCTATATATGAGTTTATGGATGAGTAGTTGAGAAAGGGGTGGGAAAAAATAAGTGTATACTTCTTCCTACTCCTTTTCGAACATGTAATATTTAATTTGTGTTGTTTATGATAATTTGTTTATTGAGTTTGTTGTATAGGTTTATTGTTTATTTCATCTTATTGCTATTCTTGTTTTGTTTTTATCTGTTTTTTTTAATTTTTTACATGTTCAAAATAAAAATTATCAATCAATCAATCAATCAATCAAAAATACTACTTAGACCTACTATGATGTTTGAACTGATCTAAATTATTCCTTTTTTTTTTTTAAACAGAAGTCACTTTTTCATAACACAAGCCTCTGAACAGAATCACTCTTTACAAAATTAAATATGCTACTTGCAAAATGCTCTAATACTCTCAAAATATGCCACAGAATCAAATAAGTGCATCAAAACGGAATACTTTTTCAAATAATTTTTCACTTAATGAAAAGTTATCTATTTCATTTCAAAAAGGTGCACAAAAAACTAAGTGTCAATATGTCCTGAACACATGCTCTTTTTTTTTTATCTGGGGTCTCTTTCGTGATGCAGTATTGTAGGCTAATATGGAAGTATCTGTAAATCACAGCAAGAGCTGCAATCATTTTCACTTTAATAACATGGTTTTTCACAGTTGAGTACCAATGCAGAAATGATTTTTCATTCAATACAGTAAAAAAGATTTCAGAAAAGTATTCTTTCACAGCAGTTCATCATACAAAAAACTAAAGGAATTATGCTGTAAATACAGTAAATAAAGTCAAGTCTTTTGCAGTAAATGTAAAATAAACCAACATACAATATATAAAATAAACTAAAACTGTAAAACAATACAGTATACAAAGCTATAATAGCCTACCATTTGAGAAAATGCAACTAAGCGATTGAGAACCAAACCCCTTCATTTTATCCCTGAAACGTCCTTAATTTCTCATTACATAAACATTAGTAGTATTAGTTAGTATCATGGGTTTTTAAGGGATTTATTCATGGGTTGTTTCATGGAGACACTAGAAATTAGGGGATTTGTTATGCCTTTTGTGCAAGTTTACAGGGTTATGGAAAGTTCTGAATTTTCCATTAAATTAGAAAGTAATCAGACAAACATTAAAGGGAGTTTAAGGTGGTTTTGATGGGATCTCCTCCATTAATAACTCCCTTAACTCATTTTAAGGGCATTTTTGCATTAATTAAGGGGCGAATTAATGTAAATGTAAGTTATTTTAAGGGATTACTGGTTTGTAGAGAATACCATGAAATACCCCCAACCCCTCCGCCTCCTCCAAGTCTACTTTCCTGGTCTTATCTGGGCCCTGTGGCGGCTTCTCATTAACATAAGCAGTGGGCAATAGATGCTGCGCCCTATTGGTCAATCAGCGCCAATAGGTTAATCAATCACAGGCGTGTAGGTGAGGAGCGGGTGGCGGACATTTGTATCCAACGGGGCCAGACATGACACCTTTGGTGCTTCTGACCGTTTTCTTTTTAAGCGTGTGCGCTCTTTCGGACGTAGAGGAGATGAAGAGCCAGGAGCGCTTGTTTTTAAGATCTCTGGGGCTCTCCGGGCGGCCCAAGCCCGCAGGACACCGCCGCAGGGTTCCCACCATGCTGTGGAGAATGTTCCGGGCGAGGGAAGACAACAAGGCCCCGGACAGCGACCCCTGCACGGTGTCCGAGTACGGGGTGCGCGGCAACATCATCCGATACGTGCAAGACCAAGGTAGGCATGTAAAACTATAAGATCCTGACCTCTGACCTCCATATGGAGAGGAGGGCGTGGGGTTCCCGACTGAGATAAAAATATTACGTTATTATTACATTATTAAAATTAAAGCAAATTATGGTACTTAAAAAAATGGTAGTAGTCCTAAACTGACAAAATGCTAACACTGTTGCAAACTGGATAATCTGTTATGAATGATGAATTTAAGGTAATGATTATTGCCCATTCTTTTCAATGGCTTTGATATCAAACAGCACACTTCTTTTGTGAATAATGTCCACATAGCCTTGGCCTGCTGTAGCCATTCATGAATGTAAGAGAAGCAAAGTATGAAGTGATGCCAGGTTAAATAGCCTAGAAGTCAGTAAGTCAGTAACTTTATAAAGAAGACAAACTCTAATCTGGATCAAACCCTGAGCAGTAACTCACACTGACGTACTGTACTATGGGCATAGTAGCCTAAATCAGTGGTTCTCAACGTGGGGTCCGGGGACCACCAGTGGTCCTTGAGAGGGTTCACCATTCATGAACTTCACCATTATTTCATTTACAAGAAGTGAGCACAATTAGAGAATGTAGAAGAATGACTGTTTTGGTCATAGTTTCACTGTTATCTCTCTACCTACAATACAGATAGTCATGGAATTTGGGACGAAATCATATCTAATCATAAAAATATTCTCAGATTTGTGTCTGAGAGACAAAATCTCATCATATGGGGGTCCGTGGCCCTAATGTGGACTAAATTAGGGGTCCTTGATATGAAAAAAGGTTGAGAATCACTGGCCTAAATGCCACTTTGCTGTCCTTCACTTCAGTAATGATTAGGGCTGCAACTAATGATTATTTTCATTGTGATTAATCTGTTGATTATTTTCTCGATTAATCGATTAGTTGTTTGGTCTATAAAATGTCAGAAAATGGTGAAAAATGTGGATCAGTGTTTCCCGAAGCCCAAGATGACGTCCTCAAATGTCTTGTTTTGTCCACAACCCAAAGATATTCAGTTTACTGTCATAGAGGAGGAAAGAAACCAGAAAATATTCACATTTAAGAAGCTGGAATCAGAGAATTTTGACTTATTTTTTTTTTTTAAATTACTCAAACCGATTAATCGATTATCAAAATAGTTGGCGATTAATTTAATAGTTGACAACTAATTGATTAATCGATTAATCGTTGCAGCTCTAGTAATGATTGTGTCCTTGTCAAAGAACGCCACATGCTGAACTTCATTTCCTCTTCACTTCATGCCGTGCAGGCCGGCTGGTGTCTGGCCGGAGCAGCAGCTGTCACGGCTGCCTGGAGAAACGGCTTTTCTTCAACATGTCAGTGGTGCAGCCTGTGGAGCAGCTGTCTCTGGCACAGCTGGAAGTCAAGTTCCACTGGGAGGCGTCGAGATCCGCAGAGTTCCTGCTGGGCCCCCGGGCCCTCGGCGTGTCTCTGTATAAAGTGATCCGAGCCACACTGAGGGGAGCGAACCCCGAGGCCAACCGCCGACTCCTGCTGTCCCAATCTGTGCAGCTCCGACCCGAACCCGCTTCCCTCACGCTGGACCTCACCTCCCTGGCGGAGAACTGGCGCAAGCCGGGCCACAACTACGGTTTGGTTTTAGAGCTGCTGCTGCTGCCGCACGACACGGGAAGCCCAGAAGAGCTTCTTCCTTTTCACCCAGGTAACTCCCTCCCGCTGGAACCCACTTTTACCCCGCCGGAGATCCAGGCCTTGCTGGTGGCCGTGTCCCTCAACCCGCACCAGTGTCACTCCAGACGGAGGAGAAGCGCCGTCCACCTCCCCGTGACGCCCAGCAACGTGTGCAAGCCGCGCCGCCTCTACATCGACTTCAAGGACGTGGGCTGGCAGGACTGGATCATCGCTCCGCAGGGCTACATGGCGAACTACTGCCACGGCGAGTGCCCGTTCCCCCTCAGCGAGAGCCTGAACGGCACCAACCACGCCATCCTGCAGACCCTGGTGCATTCCCTGGACCCGCACGGCACGCCCGAGCCCTGCTGCGTACCCATCCGTCTCTCCCCCATCTCCATGCTGTACTATGACAACAACGACAACGTGGTGCTCAGGCACTACCAGGACATGGTGGTGGACGAGTGTGGCTGCCGATAAGACCGCTGGACAGTTCCGATTGGCCCTTGACTACCAAACATCCACCGGTTCTTCTCCGGGAAATTGTTATGCTTCCAGGAGCAGAGGATCAAATTCTTTAGGTCACGGATTGTTTGTTTATATGTCAGATGCATTTTAACTTAACACCAGGATTTGTTTGAAGGCAAGAATTTTAAAGATTTTTTATGTATGTAATGTGAATGCTGATGTTCATAATAAAATTGCAATAAAGCCACTTTGTTGGATTGGATTTAAGGTCATACAGGTTTCAGTAATGTCAGCTCTGCATTTAGATATTACACATTCAGTTATTCCTCAGACAAACTGAACTGGGTGTGATTTTTTCCTTAACAAGCCACACTAGAAATTAATGTTCATATGCTGCACACTGGGAGAGTTATGGTGCCCTCTTGTGGCTAGAGTAGGAAGTGGTCTGCTCAAAGATTGGATTTTCAAAAAAGGAATTAAGAAATATGATTGCAGCTTTTATTCTATACAGTCACCATGATGCTTCACTTTTTTAAGTGATCTACTCTATGATCTACTGCAGGATGTAGTGTTGTAACAAAATAGCCAGAGGTCTAAAAGCACTTTCAGACTTTGACTTTTGACTTTGACTTTATTGATTCATGCTTACAGTAAGGTATACTGAAAATGGTGCAGAATTTTACATCAAAAACATTAAGATCATAAAACATGGAACACATTTGTACACGTGAACCAAGACAAGGTAAAAACATACATATATATAAGTATGTTTATATACAAGATTACTAGGAATAAGTGGAGCTCAGACTATATTTTAAAACATGACAATGAAGCCTCTAGAGAGCTGTTCAAAGTGATCAAACAAAAACTTAAACAAGTAAATACATTTAATTAGTTACTTCCTATACAGTTTATCAAAAAAGAGGCAAGTATACACAAACAAAATTCTTATCACTTCTTTCGCTTCATTAAAAATTTGACAAGCTCTTTTAAGGTGCCTGATTAATTAGCAGTATGCAGAGTTGAATTTTTCAGTCAGTTTGTTTTGGCCCTGAAGTTTGTGTTTGTTTAATGTTCTGGCAGTACAGCTTCCTGGTGTTGGTGCTAACAGATCATTCAGAGGATGTTGTGGTTTCACAGCAGCCTACTCCCTCCTGTTTTGAAGTGAAAGTAGTACTTCACGGTAGTAGGACTCAGAACTTTATTGTATATAAGTGCAATGTACAAGGAATTTCTCTTGGTGCAGGCGTCAACATAAAATCTAGTAAGAATACGAAAAAACGAGAAAATGCAGGTTTTCATTCCAACCAAACACTACACCAGGTGATTTCACTGATTAGCACACCTTCAGCCAGAGAGGAGAAACTAGTAAGTGAAATCACCTGGTGTAGACTTTGGTTACAATGAAAACCTGAAGATCCTCAGCCCTCCATGGCACATGGTTTTAACTCTGGGTTAGAAATAACACAAGACAGTGCATTAGAACTGTGTGTGCTAAAAGATAAACCCGCTTCCTGTTAGTCTATTTCACTGCAAAAGAGGAAGTGTTGCAGCTGACGGAAACCACAGCCTATTTGTCACTGTGTTATACTGCAGTTGAAGTAAAACCAAAACAGATAAAGCCCCATAAAGATAGAAACACACATGCGCACAGTGCACACACACAGACAATATACCTGACACTTGCCAATAGTCTAGGTCAGTGGTTCTCAAACTTTTTGAACCAAGTACCACCTCTGATCAAAGCAAAGCGTCCAAGTACCACCTCACCTACAAGCAAACATCTCAAAGCACAAATATGACAAGTAGTATGAGCGCATAAGTACGGAGCCCAGGAGCGGCCATTTGGAGAAGAAAAAAGTTATATTGAGTCCACAATTTACTGTAACGTGCGCACGTTTTAGTTCATTTGTGCGCACAAGATACAATTCGTCCCCTCGATTTCGTTAAACTGTATTTTAGGAAAAAATGCAAATTCAAAGGAACCTTTTAGGTATTGCAGATAGGCCTAGAAAGGATTTGGTATGTTAATATCCATTGTCTGTTTACACTGAATAGCCAAATCCCCCAAATTGCTGGGGACCCGAGGATAGGATTTGTTGACGGTAAGAAATGCATTAAAAAACACCAGCCTTATCCTTTAAGAATCATTTTCTGAGAATTTAAAATAATGTATTGTGAGTTAAGCAACAAATGTGCCACCCCAATGAATTTAAAACAGCCAGTAAGAACAATTGTGACTGAATTTGAAAACTCAATCTTCTACATTTGGGACTGTCTAAATGATGTGCAGTCTTTATTGTACTGTGGTGTCATTGTATTCTTCTGCTAGGTCTGTTTCATGGTTAACTATTTAATACATATCCTTTATACATATTCTGTATTTGATTGCATCTTTCATCTTCCGCCTTTCTAATTTCCTATATTTCTATGTTACAGTTAATATCTGTTAAAGAGAAAGTGCTGTCAATGTGCTTTTAAGGACATGACTGAACTGAACTGAACTGAACTGAACTGAATTGAGTCAAATCAGATCAAATTGAACTGGATCAAATCTGCATTGATCCATCAAACTAATTTAAAATGCGTAGCGCTCTGTCTGTTTCTACTGTGCCAAACACAGGATAAATCCTCTCGGTGTCGTCAGAGCTGATATCAAAGGTGTAAATGTGACATCTTTGCCCTGCATCATAGAAAGAGACCTGCCCTTCCTCCATGTCTAGAAACACCCCCACCCTGCTGGGTGCAGATCTGTCCAGCTTGGTGACTGGTGCTGTCATGGCCAGGAGCTGGCCAAGCTGCAGACGCAGAGTCCAGTAACCCGTTGTTGAGTTTAGACTTGCAAAACCATGTCTAGGTGCAGACTCATTGACAACACCGATCCTCCATTCTCCCTTCCCTCTGACATCGACCTCCCAGTAGTGCCTCCCTGAATCATAGCTCTCAGATCCCAGTACACACCACCAGCCGTCATATTTCATTTGACTCCTGCTGAATCCATCCCACGGGTCGTTAACGCTCTCAATGATCTGGTTCATTTTCACTGCTTTCCTGTCCTCAGACAGCTTGAGACTGGGGTTCATTGTGGATGGATCCAGTGTGATATCGGCTGCATGGTAAGAATTAAACAATGAGGCGTGAGGAAATGAGAGATACAAGTGCAAGTAGAGGTGTGAAACTGGTGTGGTAATGAAACAAGCATTCAAACAAGTCTGAACGGTTTTGTATCCACTGTTGTATTTGTATGGACATCTATAGGAACCAATGAAAAGGAGCAACATGAAAGGAATGCAATAGTGTTTTGTAATACTAACCTGATGCTTTTGAAATCCATTTCCAAACTATAAAAAAAAACACAAAAGAGTTATGAAGAGAAATGTCAAATAGCACTATACATGTTAACTGCAGAGTGAAGTACAACTTACCAGACTCAGGAATATGATCTAGAGCCGCTAATAGAGGAGGAACACAAACAAAATCACATTTCTTAAGATATATATGAGATGAGTAAATTGCGATACCACCATGAGCAGAAATGTAAAAATGTAAATGTAAACCAAATGGTCACACATGGTAACTGACATTCACCTCTAGTTTTGAACCTTTGGTTATTTCTGTGCCACTGTTTTGCAATTGAGCCCTGTAAAGAAAAAACATGAAATCCATTTAGACTCTTGATTGAAGTGAACAATAATGAGAAACTTGTCAGTGTTTGCAGACCTTTTGTGTCTCTGGGTGAAGAAGACTCCAGATAATGAAGTCCATGACAGGGAGCATGTTGACCAGTTGGCCTCTCTTCCACTGTTTCTCCAGATCCTGCACCACCTCACACACATCCTCATCCAGACATACTGAGTCCTGCAGAAACACAGTATCAGTTAGACTTTTTTCTTGATGTAATCCTATATTGAATAACATTACATCTTGAAATGGGACAATGCTACCATACCAAGAAAAACATAAATACATCATATAAAATGGATTATGGATTTACATAGTATTTTTTCTTGGTTTTGTAGTTCAATCATTGTTGATGGATATAACACATCATATATGTCTTTGGGTGTTTTGTATATATTGTTAGGCTTGATTGAACAATTGCAGTCTCTATTGTTTTATGCAGTGGTGGAAAGTAACTAATTACCTTTACTCAAGTACTGTACTTTAGTACAATTTAGAGATACTTGTACTTTACTTTACTTGTATTTCCATTTCATGCTACTTTATACTTCCACTCCACTACATTTCAGAGGGAAATATTGTACTTTTTACTCCACTACATTTATTTGACAGCTTTAGTTACTAGTTACTTTGCAGATTTAGATTATTTATACAAATTATAAATCAACTAATAAATTATGATATATTTTTATATGGTTAAGCTACCCAACAGTATATAAAGTAATTAAAATTAGCTCCACCTTTACCAGCTGCAACATTAAAGTGATGAACACACTAATGCATCAATAATTATAGTCCAATAACATGATATATATGATTCTGAAATGGGCCATTCCGCATAATGACTACTTTTACTTTAGCTACTTTAAGTATATTTTGATGCTAATACTTTTGTACTTTGACTTTTGAATGCAGGACTTGTAACATAGTATTTTTTACACTGTGGTATTGCTACTTTTACTTAAGTCAAAGATCTGAGTACTTCTTCTACCACTGGTTTTGTGTTCCTCATAGCCTGCCATGTTATGCACACTGACTTGGTCCCTGTTTCCCCATTTTGCCTATCCCCTATAACAAATTATAGCCTTTAAGTTCCATCACTGGGACATTTTCATTGAAGTGCTGCCACATCTCATGACAGCTCCACCCCCATACCTGTTGTGTTTGTTTCAGTGACCAGGCCCAGCCAGACAAGACCTTTCTGGCACCCTCCAGTTTCTGCTCCTCATCTGCTTTCTGTTGATCAGACTCTTTCACCTCTTCCTTCATCTGATGATGATCTGTGGTTGAAGAGCAAATTCCCCCACCTGCTGTCTGCTAAAAAAAAATCAGGTGCATTCTTATACATTCTATTTATAGCACTTTTTTAAACACGTTACAAAGTGCTTGAACAATGTTAGATTAAAATAAGATGCATTACACATACAGTAGATACATTAACAACAGAAAAAACAGCAGTAATGGAAGGCTTGATCATAAAAGTCAAAGAAATACTGTACATTTACAGAAAATAAAACAAAACATAAAACGAAAAAGAAACTACTTTTAATAAAAGGCCTGTTCATAAAGGAGCCCTGATGGCAAAAACCGGTTATGTGATTCTTGCATAGATTTACTGTAAACGCTGGGTGACTGGTTGAACTGGTGCTGCCAGCCAACATGTCATATCATGTCAGTTTCAGTGTTCCCTGTAGGAATGTTATTTATCTAACCTCTTGCTGCATGATGTCCTCAGCCCACTGTAGAATGAATTCCTGTTGCTCCTCCAGACAAGATCCATCTGCAGTTACTTTGGTCAAGAGTGAGGGTTTTCTAGTCTGTGTGGAATGAATGGTATGACACAGTTGATTAAATAATGACTATGCATAAAACACAAAAATTTCCAGTGGGAGAAAACCCACCTGGACTATCCTGTCCAGCTCAGCAGCAAGTTCTCTGATGATCAGTTTTGACTCATCCAGGGAAAAATCTTCTGGCTCTGTGCGACTTGAATGCTACAGAAAAAGACAAGACAAAAAGACAGCTGATAAGGCTGCACTCTGTTTTGTATTTGAGGAAGAATGCAAAGTTATTCAAAGTTTTTCAGTTCTTACCTTTGCCTGTGACAGAATCCTACACACTTGTTTCATGAGTTTATCCTTGAGCTACACAAGAAGGAAGCAAATACAAAGATATTATACTCACTCTTCAAAATAGTTATTGAATTTCTGAAAGTAGAATATCACTTGTTGTTTTTGTGACAGCATATATGCGTAATTCCATTGATGCAAATACACATCACATTTGTAAATGTCTGAGTGTTAATGTTTTCTGTAGATGTTATTAATACACCTTGAGTAATTTACCTTTTGTAAACCCATTAGTGGTTTCAGAAAAGGTTGTGAACGACAGGCTCTGGAACTTTTATTTGGCTTACAGGCATTTCCAAAACTGTTGTAACTGCCAGCCGCTCGCTCTGCAAACACATAGAGTTGAGTCAGTCTAAATCATTTTAAGTTAAATCAAATGAAATTAAGCAAGTTATTGATCAAAGTTTAAATTCAATTTATACATTGAAACATTTAAGTTTTACTTCAAGTGATATATTTTTGTGCAACCTTTTTCTACAGTTCAGAAGTCTACATTTGACTGATTTGATAAGTTAAATTCAGCAAACATACCGGCTGTTTTTGAAGTCATTCTTGTCTTATGATGAAGTTAAACACCCACAGAAAGCAGTTAAGCAGCCTGATCCTTCGAGCCTGATCCACAACAAGTATGAAGAGGTTGTTTGGCTCTAGCAGCAGTTTCATGATCCCTCCCCTTTGTGCTAGATGGAAAGTGGAAACTACCAACTGTTACTTTCGCTTATGCAGGAGTATTTTCAGCTTAATGCCAGTAGAGTATCAGAGAGATGAGAACATTTCAGATCACAGAATACATACTGTAGATCCTGAGGTTGTTTTGTTGAAGACATGACCATAGTGTAGTATGAACTGACATTGTATGTTTTCTATATCCCTTTACATGCAGTTAACCCTCTGGACTCAGCTTCCTATACAGCACATTGTGGGCTCATTCTGACAGTAAGCATCTAGTGTGTGATGGACCGAGCAAGCAGGGTTTTATTTACCCCCCCAAAAAAGGCAAAAGGGTAGCAAAACCAGTAGTGCTGCATTAATTATAACAGAAAAGAAATTAAAACATAATTGTTCTGGGCTCAAGATAAAAATACAGGCACCTAAACAGAAAAATGTAACAGAACAGTCTGAACAGAAACAAAAGCTGCCTGACAAATGGCAAACTGAGGGTATATAGAGTATACATCTGGCCAGGCTACAAATGCATATTGAGGCTTTAACACCCGTGGGTTATGGATTAATTACCTCTGTCCTTACCTACAGTGAGAGCAGTGTGTCCAGTGTGTCTTTGCACTGCACTCATGTTAACTCTCTTGAGCAGTTTTACACATCTCCAATTGTAAACAGTAACTTGACACTTTTTAAACACTTATAAATACATGAAAGTTGGAGCAAATTGTGGAATTTTAAGTTAAAATTCCACTTAAAATTCTACTGGCCTGTGCATCACAAGTTACACAGCCTGCAGCAGCAGCACAGTTAATTTGAAAAACTTGAGATAAAAAAAAAAAAACATTTCAAAAATCTTCCTGAGCGGGAACAAATCTCCCGCCTAGATAAAGCTTCAGGCAATATTGGGAACACTGCAAAGGCTCTACTCTGAGGAGCTTTTGTGTGTCAACCGCACCATCTGCTGGACAAATTGTGTATTGCTAAGCTGTCTGAAAACACCACAGGCGCCCCATTCCACTATTATTTTGAAGACTGTTATATTTGCCGATACAGATATATCTGTGAAAGGCCAACATCAGCCAACAACATTGACTCGCCAATTAATCATCTGGACCCTAATTCAAATATAAAATGTGCATTCTGTTAACTGTATAGTACTAAAATACACTATCCTACACAGGCAGCACTGGGAGTAAAAACAACTACTCACAGATCTCTCTCTCTCTCTCTCTCTCTCTCTCTCTCTCTCTCTCTCTCTCACACACACCTTTTGAAAAACCACACTGGGGGTTGGTTATCTGGATACAGGAATATGATAAACTTCAGTTATTCATAGGTCCATCATTCTACAATTTGAATATTGTGAATACCATGGGTAAATAATGTCTGAAAATGATTTAATAGCAAAATGTCTATACAAATATTTTGTCTCATGCCACAAACAGAAGGTGCATTTCCACATGTAAGTATTCTGGTGAACCTGTTCTGTCAGGAACACACAACACAGAGTTCAGCATTCAGTGACATGAAACATTTCTACTAAACATTAATTCACAAAACTTTTTGACTTGATTTTCAAGTAAAATCTGAACTTCTATTCCTCACTCATTCACACACATATACTGTATGCTCACATATTCAAGCATTGCCTGCTGTTCCTCACACACATGATATAGCCCTCATAGCCCTCTGTGCAGGCTGTGTGAACCCAGCCATCACAGAAGAGGCATGTGACCCACGGCTTACCGGGGATAATAATATTTATTTATTTAAAAGGGACAGTTCATATTAAGGAACATTTAAAAACCTCATTTAACATGCCATATATGCCATGGCCTATGTTAGATTGCGCTCCAATGCTCTGTCTAATCTTTTCTTACTTTTTTTTGGTCACTATGGATCGGTCTCCATCTGTAAGCCTGTCCATCACGTGTAATATCTCAGACACCGCTGCTCCCATTTTGACGAAACTTGGCAGAATGCTGCACACTGCTTCTTTAAAACTGACTGTAACAAGGTGGTGTTGTCTGGACCCAAGTGCAAGAGGAGACATGTTTCCTTTATCACAGACCGACTTGGCAAATATAACAAAGACTAAAATCTGACTAACAGCAGGATGCTTACTGACAGGTCGACTATGATGCTTACAGCTTGGGCATGAAACTGTACGGTGTTGACTGACAGGTTGGCATGACTGGTGTGAACTCTGTGCTGAAGACTCAGCAATGCTGGAAGACAAAGCACAGACAGTTAAATTGCAGAGCTCCAGTGGATCTCACAGGTGAAGGCAATCATCAAGGCAGACTGACTACCATGATAGGCCGCTGGGGGGAACCTTACCTCCGGCAGGAGCAGGTACCTCGGATAGAAATGCAGACCTGCCGAATAATGCATCCACCCTATAACTTTGATTCTGGTGAGTGTAGCATCAAATCCTTTTTACAGCACACATTTAGGGCTATTTTTTGTTGACAGAAAATTTATTTCATGCATGTGACCCTCACCTGGCCTGAGATGAGAGGGGGATGCACTTGCCAGCTGGTAGAAATGTAGGCCTTTGCCCTTTCTGCCCCAAAGGTAATAGAGCTTTATTGCCATTGGACAGTGACTGTCCACTCCTTCCCAGGGCTACTTTCTTCCAGGAGTGTCAGAATGACGTGCAACCAAAGTACACTGATAGAGGTGTTTGCATACATCAACTGATTCAATTTTGAAAAATCCCTTAATTGATTGATTGACAGGTCAATGACAGGTCAACTGTCTGCACACCCAGTGTCCAATAACTTTACATTGGAGCCAGGGTAGGGCAAATGGACAGGGTCATACCCAGCAATGGCTTCACATGGCTGGGTAAGACCTGTCCATTTGCTCTACCCTGGCTCCAATGCAAAGGTATTGCCATTGGACACCCCAGGGTATGGCACTGACATGAAAATTAGACACATTTTTTCGATATAAATTGCATTTTGACTAGTCAGAATGATAATGCAAGATATCTCCAAAATAAGATTTATATAGCCTAATCAAAATTCCTTTCCATAATTTAATATAACGTAGATATCTTAAAAGGACTTTTGACTAGTCATAACTCCAGTTCAAGATATCTACAACTGTATTTTGACTAGCCATGTCTTAGTTTCAGATATCAAAAAAGATAATTTCGATATCTTTAATTATGAGGAATTAAAGATATATTTAATTGAAATTATGACTAGTCAGAGCTAAAGTGAAGATCATTTCAGTGGAGTTATCTGAATTCACATTCCAACTGATTTCTTTAATTGGAGATTCCATACAACTTAATGGCAAAAATAACTTAAATCTTACTCGTCAAAATGTTAATTGAGATATCTGAAATTAACATTTTGATTTAACAAGTCGTTAATAAAATTACAGATGTCTGTAATGTGAATCCGGTGTTAGGCCATTGGAATGGCTTTCCATATGGGTGACGTCACCGCACTCCCATAGTGCACCGCACGAGGAGACAGAAAAGTAAACAGGAATTCACGATGGCTGCCGACAGTGATGTGAGTACTTAAGCTAAAAAAGCTGGCCAACGACACACTTGTCTAAGCTGACATCTCTTAGAAGTCATAACAAATATTACAACTGAACTCTTTTTGAAACGGGTCAATTTATTTCTCTTACAGCCCGAGTCAGAGGTGTTTGAGATCACCGATTTCACCACCGCCTCGGAGTGGGAAAGGTAGGCTAGCTTGCTATGTTGCCATTGCTTTGCTGGCTAATATCACACGTTAAATCATAATTCTAATTACATATAGCGACGTTATATACATTAGGAATTCCCCCAGGTGAATATGCAATTCGACAAG
This sequence comes from Centroberyx affinis, assembly GCF_046629955.1. Taxonomy (NCBI): domain Eukaryota; kingdom Metazoa; phylum Chordata; class Actinopteri; order Beryciformes; family Berycidae; genus Centroberyx; species Centroberyx affinis. The sequence continues at coordinate 286,216 of NW_027280751.1, forward strand.
TGTAAAGAAGTGTAAAGCAGCTAGCTCACTAGCGCACGTCTATCCATGCAATATCTCTGGGCTACGTTTTCATCAGTTAGGGTTATGTCAGCTAATAACATGTCAGCTAGCTAGCCAGTAACTACGTGTTGTCAGTAGCTTGTTTGAAGCATGTGTGTTTTCATACTGTTGTGTCTGTTGGAGCTTGTGTTTTCTTAGCAAATATGGCAATTGTGCCATGATATGATACTGACTCATATTATCTCTTTGCAGGTTTGTTTCGAGAGTTGAGGAAGTGTTAAATGACTGGAAGCTGATTGGGAGCTCTGTGGGCAAGTTGTCTCCAGAGAAGGTATTCTGCTCCCATTTAACCTTGCATAATATTCTCCCTAATAACACCTACTCCTCAATCCCAGTTAGCGTTATGCTGCCGTCTGACCGTTCTCATGAATTCTTGCACGGTTCCTCTTTCCTTTAACACAGGGTGAATACACCAGTGGCTCCTGGGAGGAAAAGTCTCAGGACATTAACTTTGCTGACTTTAAGTTTTCCATAACTCACCACTACCTGAAGCAAGAGTCTGACGAGGGCGATGGGAAGGAGGAGCCCGAGGAAGGTACGGTGATGTTTTGGGTTGCCATAGTTTCTAGGCTGGATGATATACCAGATTTATAGCAATTTGTAGCTGGTGCATTTAAACCTCATGCTGTTATTAGTGTTTCTTCTGGACACAGTTTGGAGTATGCACTGATTAACACTGGTGTGTGCACGATGCACTATAGTGAGAGGCAACCTTTTTCCAGTATGTCCCACTTCCGTAGAGAATGCATAAAGTTAGTGGACGAGCATAAAAATGGTGAAAATGTGAATTTTAACACCAGTCCCTTGACATTTATTGAAAGTATACATTTGTTTACAATGGACAAGTGGTACAGAGGGGTTAACAGATGAAAGAATCCCTCCAAAGCTTCCAGCTTGACCCAACTCTGGTTTGTCTGTCCAGATGCCTTCCCCATGGCTATGCAGGACCTTCTGTGTATGAACAATGACTTCCCTCCCCGAGCCCACTGCCTGGTCAGATGGTGAGTTCAGTCAGTGTGACACAGCCTCAGCTGAATATTAAAGGCATACAGTGAGTTTAGTAGATTGTCCCGGTGGTCAACTTAGAGCTATGGCCATGCAATAGCCTATTCTGGCTATTGGCTTGATTAATCCCTGGTGTGGACAGTTACTTTCCTAATAGTTGGATTGCCACAGTAACAACACAATAACTCAAATTTACTCTGCAAAGTAGCTAGCATTGTAGCTAAGTTAATGATGGAAACTTGATCTACCCAGAAAAACAAACCAGAAGGTCTAGTACGAGAATCTTATTTCAACCAATCAATCAGCCAATCAATGCTGCCTTTGGCTCAGGAAGTTCTCATTATCGCACGTTTTATGATGAGAAATTCTCCTGACCTCTGTCATTTGAGCCGTAGGTGTAGCTACGCTAGATTAAGTGATAGTAAGCTCCATGCTAGTACTTGAGCATACACTACATTGAGTGATAGTAGGCCATGATTATCTCAAAAGTAAGAAAATGAGAACTTGTAGCAGCCCTAGAGTTAAATGGTAAGTAATCTTAAATGCTATGAATATAAGCCTGGCAGTTTTGTGTAGGAGATTGGTCAAAATTAAATATAATAGAAAAAACAACATACTGTTTTTGACTGGCAGGGACTACTTTCTCTGTCAGCTAAAAATCACTGCACAAAGGAGTTGTTCGTCACCTGAAATGGGTCCAAAACTAAACGTGGCTGCCTCAGCTATTTTAGGTTAATGACATTTCCTTTTTATAATTTATGAATTTATAGGCCATATAATATAAAATCCAAATCTTACTCTGTATGCTAGTGGCCTACTATCACTCAGCGTAGTGTACAGTATGCTTCAGTGTTAGCATGGAGCACCAGATCTACTGGGCACACATGGTTGAGTTTGGTGTCTATGTTCTCATCAGTATATAGGGAAGTTGACCAATGGAACAATCTCCCAAAAACTTGTTTTCCTTTAAGTTTAAATCCACCTGCATGTAACTTGCTGTTTACCTTGCTTAGTTGGGTCATCCAAGTGGGGTTTTTTTTTCTGACCATCCAAAGCAAAACATGAAATATCTCATAAATATTTGTGTATTTTTATTATATTAAGGTTCTGAATGAGTTTCAAGATTTTCTCCTAGCATGGGCTTTCAGGAGGGATTTTAATGGTCTTGCTTCTTGCTGCTTTGTATGCCCCTAAGTCAGCTCACCCTGCTGGTGATGCCATGCCAAAACCAATCTTCAGAGCCCTGTGTGCCAAAATGCTAGTGGAGTAATGCAGAAACATTGACGCTCTTGACAACCTCAGTGAAAATATGTTATCTTATGTTTGCAAAACTAATAGGTGCTGAAATACTGGGCCACAACTTATTCAAAACATTCCCTGATTGCCAAATAATTTTAAAGACTCTGTATTGTCTTCTATATTTTATCAACAGTCCTCTATGTAGGCTATAAATGATTATATTGATATCCTACTGCTATACAAATTTGTAATCTTTAATTGTACGTATAAACCCATATCAGTCTTTCTCACAAAATGTCTCTTGGTGGAGTGAAAAGGTAAAACAATCTCATTCGTGTTGGAGAGTGAATGGAGAGTTTTAGTGTCTGATTCTGAAGAACTTTTAGGGTTTTTGAGTTTTTTCCTTAGATTGAGCTATCAATCTTCATAACAAGCAATGTCATTTGTTCCTTACTGCATTTACAGTCATTAAGTGCTGCACACCCTTTAGCCCAGCAGAGGGCACACCATTAGGTGTCAGGGTTCACCACAGATTTGGGTTTGGGGTGTAGTTAATCTTTAATTATTTTCCCAGTAAAAATTATTCTTGGCAAGTAATTTTATTTTTAAGTTTACCAGACCGTGGCAGCTGAACCATTAATTTCACACACTGAATGGAACTGTGTCTGTGGTGACAGGTATGGCATGCGGGAGTTTTTGGTCATCTCCCCGGGAGCCAACTGTGAGGCCATCATCAGTGAATCCAAATGCAACCTGCTCCTCAGCTCCATCTCCATCTCTCTGGCCAACGGCGGCTGGTAAGTCACCTTCATCACAAAGTCAACGTCCAGTCTGTGAAGAATGACCTAGACTCCCATTCTGCGTTATTGAATCTAGATTTCGCGTGTTGTCAACTTATACCCGGCTCCTGGTGGTAATGTCTCTGTGCAGATCCTCATAGAGTTTTGGTATTAGCATAGCTATTACCAAAACTAGCTAGAAGCACAGAGAGAATGTGGAGAAAACATTCTGCAGTTGTTGGCTGTCGGGAAGCGAATGTTTCATTCCATAGCCTTCCAAAGGACACAAGTATTAGAAACAAGTGGTGAGTGAAATAATAGGCTAACAAAGGATAACAAAGATAAACAACCAAGAAGATTACAACAGAACATTTCAGAATGGTAAATTCTGTTGTAATCTTCTTGGTTGTGGCGGTGATTTGTTGTCTTCTCTCTCCGATTCAGGATCTGACTCAAACATGGCTCAAACATGTTGGATCAAATTACGTTGAGCGGTTGCCATTGTTTACTTGCTGGAGAGTTTTCGTTACAATTCAACACCTGCAGCTGGCCGGGGCATGGTGTGCCGCGTTTCACTCTTGAAACGGTTTGCCAGTCAGAACAGAGGGTTGTTAATATTAATGAGTATGAATGTAAGAATGTAAAGACACAGCAACAAAAAGCAGCCTGTTCTTGGTAAGACTCAAAGAGACACTGGATAATGAACATGTAAAATTGGATCAAGATTGAGACGCCACACAAATGTTTTTTAATGGCGCTCAAGACATAAAACACTGGAAAGTGTAAAATATGGGACCTTTAGAGAGAGAGAGAGTGTGAGAGAGATATGGGTCCCATAGGCTTTCCTAACGATTGTCTGATCACAAATAAATGTGACTGCTTTGATATGCAAGAGTTTGTGGACAATATGAAGTTAATCCCTGATGTGGAAAAGTACAGTGAGATGTCAGCATTGTGTCTACAAGGACCCGTTCAATAAACTTTGATGGAAACTCGAAGTGGGAGGAACCAGTAGGTACCGTTGTTTTGAGCTCAAGAATGATTCATTCAAAATGGTTTGTTTGTTCTTTTTTGCCCAGCACTATTTCTGACATGTGATATTTGTAGTTGGGGTAGCAGGTTAACCTGCTAGTTACAGAGATTCCCCCATAACCAAAAGAGCCAAAAGGTGAGATCACTACAACAGGCCAGTTTGCGTCCCATCAGCAGCCATGTGCCCTGTCAAAGTGTCCTTGGGCAAGACATTGAACCCTTGTAAGCTGTATTGTGGGTTAATAAGAGTGTTGGGTAAATGACTAGAACAGTGATTCTCAACGTGGGGTCCGGGGACCACCAGGGGTCCTTGAGGGGGTTCCAGGGGGTCCTCAGCAAATTGAAGAATTGCTAAACTTAAGCATTATTTAATTTACAAGAAGTTAACACCATTAGAGAATGTAGAAGAATGACTGTTTTGATAAAAATCATATCTGACATTAAAAATATTCTCAGATTTGGGTTCAAGATTCAAAATCTCATTAAATGGGGGTCCGTGGCCCTAATGTGTGCTAAATAAGGGGTCTTTGATATGAAAAAGGTTGAGAATCACTAGACTAGAATATAAATATAATGCTAACATGCCACTGTATGTGTGCGCACAGGCATGCACCTCCACTAGCTAATTGTTTTCATGATAGAACTCTGCTGCTCGTAATGTGTCCACATTAACACCCTACTGCTAGGTAATTATGGTAATTATGCTGATGTGCCTCTTTCCAATGTCTTCATTCCATAAACACTGTGTGTCATTGTGCATTGAGGTTTGATATGGACTGTAAAGCTCTCTGTTATCATTGTAATTTTCAATACTTGGGCTTCCTGTCCTGCCCTGTCCACTGTAGGCTCCCATCCTATTTGTGCTCTCTTATATCTCTAGAAAACCTCGCAGAAACCACTTTCTACAATCACAGGGATTGTTTTTGCTATCTGTTCCTGACGCCTGAATTGAAATAAGGAACTCATTGTAAAAAGATTTAAAACATGAAAGAGCTGGTCTCTCTTAGTCAGTTTAAAATAATTATAAAGTATCTTGAGACAGACCAAGTAAAGAGCCGTCTTTGTTTTCTAGAGCCAAGATCTGTTTAGCCCTGGCCTCTGATCCTTTTTGCTATTCATTGCTATGCACTATGCACTCATGTAGTGAATCTTGACCCCGGACAGAAAGCTCTAGTGGGATTTGAGTCAAAACTATGGGTCCAGAGGTGGGGGAGTTAAAGCTACACTAGGCAAGATATTCATTTAAAAGTCTAGCTGTCTTATTAGCGTAAATCACAAAGTGGAGCTGCAACAGAGAAGAGCGCCTCATTTCTCCTAATTGAGATGCTGTAGATTCATTCATTCATTCATTCATTCATTATATTGGCCCAAAAACCTTTGGGGCTGTAGCAGTTTACTGACGTCACCTTAGATGATTTCTGAGTATTGAAGTCCACCGCTGTGACCATTTGGGGGCCACAACGTCGCCTAGTGCAATTTTAACCATTCCACAATGTCTGGGCTCATCTTTTCAGTGTCTCTTTTAATATACGTAGTTGTGTGTTTTTTTTTGGCTGCTACTTATATGTTTGTCATTGATGCTGCTTTTCTGGCCAGGTCTCTCCTTGAAAAATAGGTTTTAATCTCTGAATGAAGGATAAACAAGGCATCCATGGAAACGTTGTACTGCTTAGTAGTGGTAGCCAAGTTAATGTCCTTCTGCAGGGTAATGTATCCACAGCAACTGCCCGCTGCTAGGTAACTGTATCCATGGCAACATCCCACTGCTAGGTAACTATATTCATAGAAACATCCCGCTGCTTGGTATCTGTTTATTCATCTATCTATTCGTTGTAACACCCTGCTGTTAACTGACTGTATCCATGGTAACTCTCCACTACTAGGCAGCTGGATCTTTGGGCAACGCTCAGTGTTGGTGATGATTTGGCGATGTTTACAGAAATGGCCATAAACCTGTCCCTTTGAGGCTTGTGTTCAGAGTTGCAGTACAAATGTTTTAATACAACCTCAGTGAAAATATGTTATTGGTTTATTGACATCTTGTAAACTATGACTGGCCACAGTTGCCTCTAATGCGTTTTAACAGAATCAGTATACGTAGTTGTTTTACTTGGTAATCACAGACCAATGTGAAAACCAACCGCAAACTGTGAGCGACAAAACCCTTTTGTTATTTTCTCCTGCATACTTATTTACACAAATCACTTTTAAAAATAGAAAAAAGAGGTGGGTGAGAAGAGCATTTGCTGTGGCATCGGATTGCATTAGGTCATTCGGTATCCATGGCAACTGACGTGCCAGCAGCATGGCCCTGGGCAGCATCGGCATCATCAGTTGTGGAGAGAGCAAGGTCACTTGGCCTCCCTGCTGCTCCTGGGTACTGTAGTTTACAATGTGGAATTACACTGCTGACTGCTGAGGCAAACACTGGCTAGGGAAAAAAAGCTTGGCCAAAATAATTATGATTATGATTATTATTATTATGCAAAATACGTTTTTTGTTTGAGTTACCTGAGACAAAAACATTCACCTCTCTGGCACAAAAATATTATGTTTAAAATGTATTATTACACAACCCTAGGGTGATATTTAGGGTAATATTTATCTGTCAAGATAGTTAGATTCATAATTTGATATTGCCCATCATCATCCATGTGCACCAGGAGGTTTATGTCTCTCAGATTCTACCTGCAGTTGCTCTATTGTCCACCTGGTGCTGCTGTGTAGCTTCAGTAGAGCAGGCATATTGGGAACGCCTGCCACAGCATCTTACTGGTATTCGACAGAACAACCTGACACAGGCTTATATTACTTCTTATTAATGCTCCTCTTTGCCCCTGTGCTCCTGTGCACACAGCCAGGTGCCGATGTTTGTGCAGATCCAGCAGAAGTGGAGGCGGATGTACGCCGGAGAGTGCCAGGGCCCTGGTGTGCGCACCGACTTTGAGATGGTCCACCTCCGCAAGGTGCCCAGCCAGTACAACCACCTGTCTGGCCTGCTCGACATCTTCAAGTCTAAGATAGTGAGTGTTACGGAGCAAGATGAGTCTTAATTTTTGGTCCAGTGCAAAATGAGTCTTTTTATAGAGGGCACTTGCATTTTGCGCTCCCAGCTCCAAGCATCACATACAAACGGACAAGGATCTGCTCTTTTCCGGTTTGCTGTATGAACTGAAATTATTTTTATGAACTGAAATTATTTTTGTTGGCAACTACAGTGGTCCAGGCTGTATAATCTTCTTTTCCTCAAGCATTATGGATATATCAAGGCCATAGCTTCCTTTGTGTACTGCTGACCCATTTCTCTTCCACTATTTTCAACCATTCCTCTTTCTTCTCCCTCTCTGTCTCATTCATCTTTTGTTTATTTTATTTCAGGGCTGTACCCTGACCCCTCTACCCCCCATCAACATCGCCATCCGCTTCACTTATGTTCTCCAGGACTGGCAGCAGTACTCTTGGCCACAGCAGCCTCCAGGTAGGCACAGGCACAACAGGGTATAATATATCATGTTGCAATAATTTAGGGCATAAAGGAATACACCAACTTTTTAGCAAATAAGCCCTTTGATCAAATTACAGTTGCACAACAAGAACACTGGTAGAGTTTGATAGAATAGAGTATTTCCTGCCCTCCACTCTTTTTGAGATAAATATACACATTGTACTTAAGCATTAGCATGCACCGAGGTGAACCAAATAAATCCTGAACACACAGAGGTGAAAGGAAATGCTCAGAAATAATATTCAAGGTCTAGAGGAACATCAGAAAATAGATGTGAAGGTACAGTGAGAGACACAGTGGGCCAAGTCCTAAATAATATTAGCTTTAAGTGCTCTGCGAACTGAAACCTGGGGCATTTCTTTGCCTCTCTGCATATCGCTTCCTTTTAGGATACCGATATGCTCCGCTCTGTCCGCCCTAAACTCACTAGTGTGTTCTTGTCACAGCTAAGCATTGCTCTCTAGGGTGGCTTTTAGCAAAGTAAAGAGACACTTGAGTTGTGGTGGTGGTAGTGGTTCAGGGCAAGACAGAAAATGCAAGGAGGTCAAAGAATTTTGTCTAAAAAAAAACAAAACAAGTGCACACCTTATCTACGGATCCCACGGTTAAGACGGAGAGGAATTGCAGTGGATGGAGAGAGGTCAATTTGAAGATTGTATTTTAAATTTTGAGTTTGTGGGTCGGCGCTTTGCCCTTTGTTGATTTTATGTGATGAGTTTGCCTGCCTCGAAGGCATGAAATATGCTACAGTAGGAGCTGCTCATTTATTGTCTTTTATACCAGTCCTTTGGGCATAAATAATTTTAAGCTGAGCCCACATGAAGATAATGAGAGAAAGTCTATTAAATAGTTGTTTTTTTTCTGGCAGACTTTGACGCTCTCCTCGGAGGAGAGGTGGGAGGGGTGGAGTTTGGGAAGCTTCCGTTCGGAGCCTGCGAGGATCCAATCAGGTAGAAGCGCTGTAGCCATGACGACAATGTATCCCTAATTTATCTCATCATCAGCCAATTGTATTCTCTGTTTATTCTTACAGGTTTCAGTGTTACTTTTTAGATGTGAGATCTTTGTCACAAATTAGAATGGTTAGGTGAGTCAATCACTGTGTGCAAAATTGAATTAACTCTTGTTTCTTTTTATGGCTGTCGCAGTGAGCTTCACCTTGCCACCACTTGGCCACACCTGACAGAAGGCATTGTTGTGGATAATGATGTCTACTCGTGAGTGTGAACTGTACTACCTTTAAACTACATTTGACATGCCGCACCTGACATACATCAAGAAAATACTTCATTAAACATGATTTTATGAGCAGGGATCTTTTTTTTTTAATTACTGCAGTGTTTCTCACAGGTTGACAATTTACTTGTGGCGGTGGTTGTTGGTTGGTGGGGGTGGGGGGGTGGGAGCTTAATTTAAATAGGATTAATTACTTTTCCTTACCTACAGTGACAGCGGCGTGCTCAGTGGAATCCAATGGTAAACAGGGGCAATATGCCAGTCTTTGCACTGCAGTCATGTTAACTCTCTGAGTGCTGAAGAGTTTTACACATCTCGATTAAAAAGTGTTACTGTTTACAAATACCGTTACTATGCAAGTTTGGAGCAAATTGTATAATTTCAAGTTTCACTTTTCGTTTTCACAATGGCAGGCTTGATTGAGTCAGATTGAGTACAATGCTACTGGTCTGTGCATCACCAAATGACAAACATGACATGATGCGCACATTAGGTGCATCAGAGATTAATTTAGATCCATTTTTATACATTGACCAACTTTTGATTTCGTTGTGGCTGTGCGCCACAGATGAGCTTATATTTGGGAAACACTGTACTGTAAATCTCCTCTTTCTTATTGACAGCCCTAGTTACAGCAGGCTCATGAGATGGCGGTGAACAAATACCAGCCAGGTGCTCCTGATAGAACAATGTCTTCATGGCCCTGTAACAGTGGGATAGCTATGTCATTTGTCATATTCGTTTCCTCTGTGCCAGACAGTGTAGGTGTGTGAGGAGGTGAGAGTAGAGGAAGTGAGTTAGAAGGGGAGAGGGAGGAGACTTCAACAAGTACTTCAACTCCACCGTTCTAACTGCATTCATGTCATAAATTGATTCATGCTGCATGATCTTCTGCCTTTCAATTTGGTGATGAAACGCTGCTCAGTGAGCCATTGAGTCATTTTACAATGTTTATGTTTCCTCAAGTTCCTCCTTTCCCACTCCCACTACAACACTGCCCCACCTTCTTGCCTTTTCCCCCAAAGATTTACATGTAATTTAGTGGAAATAAAGATGTAGTACAACCCTGCCCTCTTTGAAGTACAAATCTGCACCTGTAAAAGAGGTTGTCATGGAGATTATCTAACCGCTACGTTTATTTTGATGTGTGTTTCTGGGAAAATTATATAAGTGAACTAGATGTTTTTTAGACTAAAAATGTTTGTTCTCATTGACTTGGCACTGCTGTGGCCTCATATTCTTGGCCATGTAAACCAAGCTAACACTGGGCAAATGGTGGAGTGGTTGTCTCAGCAAACAGATTTTTAGCAGTTTTATTTCGTCAGTTTACAGATAGAAAAAAACATGGGCTATGTGCACACCTGATAGTGTTTTTTTTTTGCCGGTCTAAAAGGACTTACAAGCTCAATCATAGGAAAGTGAAATATGGCATACCACACTGCCTGCTGTACAAAAAACAACAACAACACACACATCTGTAGTAGAATTAGCCTTTGTGTCCCCTAACCCTGACAGTAATGAGCATAGGTGAGGTTCTGTGTTAGAAGCAGCCCAGCTCTCCCCATGTGATTTTTACCATATGTCCTGTGTATGTGTGACCCGGCAGTGATCTGGACCCTCTCCAAGCCCCTCATTGGTCAGTCCGAGTCAGGAAAGCCGAAAACCCTCAGTGCTTATTGGGTAAGATCGATCCCTCAATGTTTAGCAAGCATGCACTAAAATACCTGTCAATATTGGAGAATTTACCCAGTATTAAAATATGACACCATGAGCAACATGTGAAATGTCAGAAATCAAAGTAAAAGTGACTTTATCTCTGATGTTTCCACACAGAAGAGATATGAAATAATAGCTCAATCATTTTGTCTCATTTATTGCATAGCATTAATGTTAATGTTTTTGCAGTAGGAATTTCCATGATCATTGTCAGTGTGGAAAGGTGTCAGGAGGATTTAACCCCTTCCTCTCTTCCCATACAGGCGACTTCCTGACTGAGTTCTTTAAACTTTGCTGTAGGAAGGAGTCAACTGAAGAGATTCTGGGGAGAGGACTGACTGAGGAGGAGGGCAAAGGTCAGGATTATGGTTTTACTGTTTACCACAGTGTATGGATGGTATTGTCGGGAACTCTATAATCACCCACTAACCACCATTTAGGCAGCATATAGACCTCGCTTTCTCACGGGTTCTTTGATTATTTGTAGGACTGGTTGGCCTGGGTGTATGAAATCTACTTAGTGAGCAGCAGATAACACTGCACAAGCAAGACGAGGAGCACAGTTAAAGGAATACACCAAGTTTTTGGTAGATTGACATCAAAATCATCCATTGTCCCGAGCAGATCATTGACCCTGGAGTAGTATACTCCGGGCTAACCCTGTCACATGCACTATGTTGAGTGATAGTAGGCCACAAGCTTTATGCAAAGTAAGAAGACTGTCCTTTTAATTAGAACACGTTATTAGTGTTTCTTTTTATTACATAGCCTGTAGTTTCATGAATTTAAAAAAATAAAATATCATTAACTCATATGGCTGATGTAGCCAGATTTATTTCAGGTGAGCAACCATTCCCAGTAATTGCATCATAGTCCCAGCTAGCTGAAAACACTGTTATTTTATATCATAAATAAATCAGTAAATTTTTACCAATCTCCCACACAAAACTGCCAGACTAAGCAACATGTTATTTAAGATGACTTACCATTTAGCTTTAGAGCTGCTAAAAGTTCTCATTTTCTCACTTTTGAGATTATGCTAGTGGCCTACTATCTCTCAACATAGTGTATGTTATAGTGTTAGCATGGAGTCTACTGTCACTCAACATATTGTATGCTTAAGTGTTAGCATGGAGCCTAGTATCACTCAACATAGTGTATACTAAAGTGTTAGCACGGAGCTACTATCACTCATCATTAGGGCTGGGTATCATCAGGATTTTACAGATTCTGGTGCTATTTTTTTATACTTCTTATCAATCTGATTCTTTATCGATTCCCTAATCGATTCCTACTGCATACATTTTCAGGGGTAACAGACTACATACAGCTTAAGTGGAGTTAACTTTGTTTTAATACTCAAGACAGTCATTGCTAAGTAGAGTTACTTTTGTCTCAAAACAGCTAAGGCACATTTGGCATAATACTTTACTTGAGACAACAACATACAAGAACAAGTGAAAAAAATTCAAGTAATTGGAGGTCAACTGAACAAAAATAAAATATTTGCCACTGACTGTATTTACCACTTTTTTGGGTCGTTCAAGCGTGCTCTACCTGTAATTAAAATATTTACGATGGCAGTAGAAGGCAGCATGCACTTACTACTGTAGTAACGGTTGGTACGGTGCAGAACAAGTGTGGCAAATCTAGGAGATAATGAGGTAAATATTGGACTTTTGGACCCATAGTGCAATCATTTGGCTTCAGAACACTTTGAGCCGTTTTAGTAAGTAAGTAAGTAAAGTTTATTTCTAGAGCACATTTAAACACAGCTTGAGCTGACCAAAGTGCTGTACAAAAGAACATTAAAATACAAAGTAAAACACAAGGAGAAACATACCAACGACAACAATAAGCAACAACAAGGGACAAAATACAGAGTTATAGACATGACAACAGATTAAAAGATTAGTGGGCCAAAAAGGCCAGAGAATAAAAATGTGTCTTCAGCCTAGATTTAAAAACAGAGATGGAGGGAGCACATCTGATGTCTAACAGCAACTGAATCCACAATCGTGGAGCAGCAGTTGCAAAGGCTCTGTCACCTTTTGGTTTTAGTCGTGACCGTGGGACATGCAAGAGAAATTTGTTGTCAGATCTAAGAGACCTTGGAGCTGAGTGCCAGTGAATAAGGTCTGTGATATAAGATGGGGCCTGACCGTTAAGAGCTTTGAAAGCAATCAGCAAGGTTTTGAGTACTTTTATAGAGTTTTATTTGCCATTGGATCTCCAATGAAACTGTATCCAGCAACTTTTGTTGTTTTGAAGAAAGCTGCCATAGAGCTGCTCATCTGCGCTAGCCAACTCTCTGTGTGTTAAATGGGCTTACAAACTTCACCGGTGTTTCGACCCTGGTTTTGACTGACATGAGGGTGAGCGTCAAATTACGTCATTGTTTACTATTGACAGCACACTGAAAAGGTCCAAGAAGTTGTGCAGCTACTGGAGAAGCATCCAGCTGTTCAAAATTCAGTTCAAAAGATCGATAGCGGGTACCGTTAGACCAGTCGCTTATCGATTCCAGTGAATTAGGCAATTTGGAACCGGTTCTCGATACCCAGCCCGACTCAAAGTAGTGGATCTTAAAGTGTTAGCATGGACCACCAGAGCCAACAATCTACCGGGGGGACATGGATGGTTTTGGTGTCTGTGCTCTCATCACTTAACGAGGAAGTTAACCAATGGGACAATCTACCAAAGACTGGAAAGACAATGGATTCCTTGATGTTACTGTAACGCACTATTAGCTGCAGTTCTGTCCAATATAGTAGTGGGCTGCCATCTGTTAAACAGTGGATATAGTGAATAGAACTGAAGTGTAAAGGGATGACATAGTCGACTGAACATCACCTAATCATCTTGGTCCTAGAACATGAGCTAGATTTGATATTCATTAGGTAGTACATGTTCAATAGAGGCTACAAGCAGATGGGTTTTAATGTGATAACATTGATTTTAATAGACCTTTAGTAATACATAGGATCTGACGTAACAACATTGGTAAATGTCTAATACATTCACAAATATGTATGCAGAGAGTTTAAACATGGAAATACATATTCATTCATACAGATTTGATAACAGTAGAAGGTAATTGCTACCATGTTAACTTGTTGTTTGCTGTTTTTTTTTTTTTTCCTCTAGAAAGCGGTGACATCGGCGCTGCTCTGTCCAAGCTGACGGAGCCGGCGGCCGTGCCCATCCCCAAGCTGTCCGTCTCCAACATGGTGCACAGTGCCCGCAAGCGCATCCAACGCCACCGACGCGTGGACGAGTCACCGCTCAGCAACGATATGCTCAACTCCATCCTTCTGGTGAGGGGGCGTTCATGCTGTCTGTGGGTGTGGGGTTTAGAGCTGAGCAACAGGACTGCATGGTACTGACAAAAGAAAATCAAAAGCTGTTTGTTTTCACTAATCGTTGCCTCTGTGATATTAATTCCGATACATGTGGACACAGGAATGCCTGGTGATTTTTTTTTTTTTGAAAGCCAGAAATATCAGGACCTGGCCAAGTAATCGCTGAGCCATCGGTATTGATCGACAACCTTATCAACCCCCCCCCCCACAGAGATACATGGTCATTTTAGTGCTATGAGACAATCTAAAAATCTGCACCTGTACATGTATTAAAAATATGTTTGTTTGTGGGGAAAAGACGCTCAGGATTTGCTCAGTTAAATAAGCAACATTAAATAACAATGTTAGACTTGATTTAAAGCTGCCAGGGATTGTGCACAGTAGGGGTGGGCGATATGGCCCTAAAATAATATCACGATATTTCAGGGTATTTCTGCGATAACGATATTCTTGACGATATGACAAAATACTGAAAAATATTTTATTAGTAATTTCAAGAACATATAATTGCAACAAAATAAGTGTTTTATATATAGTAGTTTTATATGTCAGCATAAACGTAACAGTTTGCCTTCAAATATTCAGTAAAAACTAAACAAAAATTATCTCTCAGTTCTTTAGTTTGTAAACAACAACAACAGTAACTCAGAGTGAGATTCAGATTCTGTATAAAATATAAATAGTAGGATCCAGCTTTTTAATAAGCTGTTTGAAGCCTTCCTTCTCAACTGTTCGGATTGGCATCATATCTTTAGCCAAACAAAATGTGAAGGCTTCGGTAATATCTTTCCAGCTTTTTCTGTCATAGGGAGTACAACTTGCCAAAGATTGGGCGATGCTGTGCTGAACCGATGTATTTTGTCTGCTTGGTTTTGAACTCACAGTAGCTGTTGAGCTCTCCTGATACTGAACCGGGTGCTTCTGCTTGAGGTGGTGAAATAAGTTTGATGTATTGCCCCCTTTTGTTGTTACAGTCTTCTTGCACTGCTTACATATTACCGTGGTTTGTTGTACATCTGCTCTTTTGTGACCAAACCACTTCCACACTACTGAAGTCGCCCGAGTGTGGGTCCATTTCCATTCCATCTTGACCATGGACAGTGTTAGGGTTAGACCAATATTTTGGGCTGATATTGGCCTTTTTTAAATATTGGATATTGCCCAGTAAGGTTCCTCCCTGATCACAGCTACATCAAACAGTCTGAAAAACCTGTAGTTAAAGAGTCTTTCTTGGCGCGTGTAATTATTCATTTAAAGAAGAAGTAAAATATGTCTTTCTCTACCCTTCGGGGAGTATTGTGATCACCGGCAAAAATCCGTTGAATTGTTTCCAGAGCCAGAATTACCAGACCCAGCTGGGTCAGGTCACATGAGCAGCGTACCTTGGATGCTAATTTGTTACGCCCCCTTTTCAGTACAGTGTAGGGCTGGGTGATGTCACGATAGTATTGGATATCAACAATGATGGAAGCTGGACATTGTGATGACAGACAATATATACGTATATTTCTCTACCTTGTTGCTGCAGTAACACTTTGTTAGAGTGGAGTACTATTGCTTTAAGACTGTTGCTCTATGGGAGTTTGGGGGCCATCTTTGTTTTGGTTGTGTGTGTGTTTTTTTTCTTCTTCTCTGTCGGGGCTACAGTGCAGTGTGTGTGCTGATGGTGTCGCCGACTTCATTCAAGTGCTTTGCCCCATGTAGAGTGCAAATGCAATGAATAGAAAAAGCACTTGGCCAAATAAAGGGTGGTAATGGTTGATTTGCAGTTTCATAATTTCTGGGGTTTTGTGTACCGCAGAAAGATGTGATTGGGGGGGTTACTCCATCGTTTGGCCTGAGGTTTGTTAAGCTCAGAGGGATTCTGGAAATTCATGAGGAAGGGAATTTCCTGTAGGTTTTCGGACTACGGTCTGGGAGCAAGCCAGGAAAAGTAAAAATATGTGTAGTGTGGCATCCTTCAGAAAGGTGTATGGGGGGGGGTAGTACCGTATATTGTGATATTCCTTGAGTACAATATCATGATATTATTATTATTATTATTATTATTACCTCCGCCAAGGAGGTTATGTTTTCGGTGCCGTTTGTTTGTTTGTCTGTTTGTCTGTTAGCAGGATTACAGAAAAACTACTGGCCCGGTTTTCATGAAACTTGGTGAAGGGTGTATCATGGGCCAAGGAAGAACCCATTACATTTTGGAGCGGAACCGGATCCGACTCACGAACAAGCAATAATAGCACGAACCTTGGCGGAGGTCTGCGCTCTCTGAGTGAAATTCTAGTTGTTATTATTATTCACTCATATTGCTGAGCCCTGGTACAATGCAATGCCAGTGGGAGTTGGGATCAAAGACCTGAACCTGGTGATCTGAAGGCAAACTGAGAGCTTATTTGAGTGTTTTGAGTGAGGCCGTGCGGGTTGACCTGTGATGTCCAGAGCTGAAGACTTTCTGACATGCAGAGGTGGCGGCTGGGCCTCAGCTGATCGTGCACCTCGGCGCTGCTACCCTCCGGCACTACTCAGAGCAATGACCAGCCTTCTAATCAGCCCCAGAAGCTCATGGGTGAGCAGTGCGGTGAATAAAACATCACTGCTCAAATCTCATTCACTAACTTGGGCCGCCGCTCCACCGAATGCCGGCTTGTTCCGCTAGTGTAATTTATACTAAGAAGGATCAATTAACTGCCTGGGTTAGAGCAATACATCTCTGTCAGGTCAGAGGTGGATATTTGGATGTAGATGGTTATTTTTGAGTATATTTGAGTGTGTTTCTGTGTTTTTTTTTTGTGTGTCTTAGTATCTCTTCCCAGACGCCGCGGTGGAGAAGTCATCTGAGAATAGCGACAGCAAGACCGCCCGGACAAACGCCAGTGGGAAGAACGAGCAAGATAAAGACTCTGACTATGTGCGTCTGCCCTGTTAACATACTCACTTACACTTAACATGGATTTGCCTTTAATGAATGGAATGTAGACGGCGAGGAATGTTTTGGGAGTGGAAAAAAATATTGGTTCTACATTATATGCAAGTGTATGCCTGGCTGGAATGAAACAGTACAGTGATGAAGCAGCTGTTAGATTAGGCATTTGATGCTGAGACCACTGCACAGCCTTTGCCAAAGATTAACACATCCCTCTCCAACCAATCTGAATTGTTTACTCTCTCAGGCAGAATTGCTCTCCCAGCAGTACATGAAAACACAATTTATAATGAGAAATTGTTTGGCTCATTTGTGCCTTTTGAATTCAACAAAAATGAAAAATTTAGCTGTATAATTTTTGCCAAAAAAGTAACTCCATATACAATGACTTTTGAGAGTCCATGGAGCCAGTTGATATGAATGAGATACGCTAGCTTTTCCAAAGCATCTTTGCTCATATGATTCCTGTTCAAAATTGAACTTTCCATAGAATTATAATATCCACTACTCTCTCCTGCTTCTTTTCCCCCTTTGTCCAGAACCTGTTCAACCAGATGAAGTCAGCACCCAGTGACAGTCTGAGCTACCGGCTGGCCCTGTGTGTGTGTCTGGTCAACTTCTACCACGGTGGGGTGCGGGCTGTCGCCCACCTCTGGCAGGAGTTTGTCCTGGAGATGCGCTACCGCTGGGAAAACAATTACCTCATCTACGGGTGGGCAAGACAAAGGGCCCCGGCTCTGCTCCTAGTCTTTTTTTGGGCTGGGCCGGCTCAGCACAATACATTACCCCGGGTTTAACATATTGCCAGTTTAACATTTTGAAGTGCGGATGCCTGGCATACACATGGTTTTATACATCTTAAAATTTCTGTGTGTACACACTTTTCTAGTTTTGTGCGTACGCTATATTTCAGTGTGAAATATACGCAGACTTTTATACATGAGGCCCCAGATCACCCAAACCAGCTCTGGAGGTAGTCCATGATACATTTGGCCTCATTAACAACAAACTGTAAGCAATACATCTCCAATCTAGATAGAGCAACTGTATAAAGGTAAATAAGCTGTAGAGCACAAATCCAGTTAGGAAGCACATGCAAATCATACCAGCAACTCAGATAGTAACATAAATGGAAAAAGTGGATCGTAAAGATACTTGTGGATGGGGATCAAGCCAGATGAAATGTGTTCAAAGACATAAATATTTCTAGTTGAATTGACACAACTGTGTTTGACAATGGGAAGAGAAATCAGATTTCAATGTGTATAGTAGAGATGCATTTTAATGTCAGGTTTAAATGTTATCCAGCTAAATCATTAGAATTAGATACAATCTGGATAGGAGACACATGTTAATGTCAGGTGGAAAGGGGGCCATGTTCTGCTGTCATTTCTTGTAAGTTTCACCTCATAACAATGTTTTTGTCGAACAGTACAGACTCTCTGTACTGTTTGGTATTTTGGTATTGAGGAGGATGAATGTGGCATTTGAATCCACGAGTTCAGTGTCGAGTTACATTCACTCATCTCCATCTGATCTTCTTCTTCCAAATTTGTAGACTGGCTGGTGGACCTCCTGACCTCCGGTGCTGTCTTCTGCATCAGAAACTCCAGGTGACCATTAGTGCACGCACACACACACACACACACACACACACACACACACTGACACACACATGACTGTCCTAATAGGCTTTGTCAGCCTTTGCTGTCTTTGTTAGGGCCTACAACAAAGCAGCGTGCCAGGACTTTGATAAAGACTAGCATAAGCCCTTGCTAGTAGGAACAGTAGCCACATGAAAGCTTTAATCTTGTACCAAAAACAATTTGTCTGATCAAATGAATTGTTTATGGGAAGAAATTACTTAAAATGGATTAAGATGGGCAGTTACATGTTCTCAAGGATCTGAAAACAGTTGTTTTATTCATTTTTTATTAATAGAGCCTGTCCGACTTCTATACAAAATCACAGTACCACAAAATTGCTCTGACTCCCATGTGGTTCTCCATCAGTTTAATTTTAATTGACGCTGATGAGGATGAGATGAGAGGGGAAGAGTATCAAATGGTGTGTGTTACAGTTGTGAGATGAATCTATGACTTCCCACGCACAGTTATATTTTCATCTGAAAACAGCAATTGGAGCTTAACAAGTACATGAGTGCTTAAATCATCTGGCATTTTGAGACAGAACTTGGTAGGACTTTGCTTAACAATAGCATTCTTTCAGTGTGTTAGCCTATGGAAAAATATTGTAAGTACACTATTCATTAATAATAAAAGTGTTATTAATGAAAATCTGTCTAAATACCTAATGACTTTATGAAAATCTCTAATACATAATATACTTTATAAGTGTATATACATAATATACTGTATAAGGATGTAACAACACAATCTATTAAGTACTTACACTTACAAAAAATAGTTCCAGGACCTGACGTGTTTCTGAGTGATACTATGAAGTTTCCCAGTGTTTTCTTTAGTGAAAATTTGTCATGTTGTGTCATGTCTGTGTTTAAGGGGAGGTCAATATATATGAGATGATACATTTGCCAGAAGAAAACTGAATTGGAATAAGTGTTGCCATACCATTTTGTTTCTTGAGTTATCCTTCCATGTTCAAGTTGGGCAACCACTTAGCAACTGCAACTTCAGCAGCAGGCGGCAGGGAAAGTTTATTCGTGGCCTGGATCCCATTTCACATTCAATCTCAGTTTTTTTTTTTTGCGTGTGTATATGAATAAACACAATGAAATAGTCGGGTCGTCGGTTACATAACATTCATTTAAACGGCAATATTATTAAACACATCCATAGTGATTCAATTTTAGATGAGGTAACTAGTAACTGTAATGGAATATACTGTATATTTAAAGTAACTCGCCCAACCCTAGATCAAAGAGAAACATCTAGTGAAAGAGTAATATCACCAAAATACTATAACAAAAATAATAGTCCTTCATCTTTGAGCAGTTGAAAATGCAGGCGGATGGGGATGTCTCAAATGGAGTACGGGCTAAAAAGTGAGTTTGAAAAAATCATTGAGCCAATGGTACTGATGAGCAACTCTATCAACCCCTTACAGTTATATTATGGTTATTTTATGCTGTGGGATAGTAAAAACCTTATTGCACTGTAATAAGGCTGTTAAGTGTTACTCAGAGCTATTTTTGGGTGAAAAGATTCCTTGGGTTCAGCTTTACATAATGAGCTACATGGAGCACATCATCAATAACAATTTGGTAGTAGCTAAGATGTACAGGAGCCAGACTTTGGGACTTGCTTGGAATCCTCAGTGTCTGCCCCATAAACACTGATGTTATTCAGCCACCCACGCCTCACCTGTGGGAGGGAAACACACATAAAGCTAATAAAGATACCCAGGAAGAGAGGGAGGGAGCGGGGGTAATATATCTGTGGTTGAGAGGAAGAGAGCAAGAGAGACTCTTTATCTGCAATCACTTCAATAAGAGGAGACGCCCAGACAGAGCTGCACTGAGAGCTGAGCCGAGCTCTCCCTCTATTTATCCCTCTGTCTCTATTTTGCTTTCTCTCTAACTTCTTGGTTTCCTCACTTTTCTCTCTCTGCTTCTCTCTCTCTCTCTCTCTCGCTTTGTCTTTCTCTTTTTCCGCTCCACCTCACTTTCTGCCTGCTCCCTATTTACCTATCAAGCATCAGTCTAACAGTGCGAACTGAGTTTCATTCACAGTAATAAAGTGCTAGGCAGGATGTCTGGAAGTTCACTGTGTATTAAGAGAGTAGAGCTTTAGACTGGGCATATATTGCAGTAAGTATGAAGAATGGTGAGAATGGAGAACCATTTTATATGGCAAAGAATAATAAAGAGTCCATTGTATTCATATTGAGACGCATATGCACACATTAACCTTCACCCCCCACACACCTATAAAGGCACACATGCCCATGCTCCATCTTTTCCCTCATCACACTCTGTCTTTGTCGCTGCTCAGATGCTGAACTGCTGCATCGAGAGGAAGAGGGCGAGGGACGAGGCTCGCAAGGTGGCGGAGGGAGGCAAGGAGAGGGAGAGCAGGGTGTCCGGAGGTTGCCAGAACGGCCGCCTCGGGCTCGACCGCGGGACGGCGACGACGACCGCCGCGTCCGACTCGACCAGAGAGGCGTCTCCGGGGAAACTGTGGGACTCGTGGAGCGACAGCGAGGACGAGTTCTTCGAGTGCCTCAGTGACCAGGAGGAGATGAAGGAGGCGCCGTCCGCAGAAGGAGAAAGTGGCGGGGCTAAGGATGCCAGTAAGGCTAAACCAGAGGGCAGGCTCCACCCCCACGGCAACATGACGCTGCTCAACTCAACAGAACCTCTCTACATTCCTGTCACTCAGGTCTGCCACACACACACACACACACCAAGGTTATTATCGTTAACGAAAACTAACGAAAACTAGGTGTGAAATTTTTTTTGCGTTAACTGAAATAAAAATAAAAACGAGGCTTTACAAAAAAACGATAACTAACTGAAACTGTGTTGTGTGTTTACAAAACTAACTAAAAGAAACTAAAATTATAGAAAAAATGTCTTTAGTTTTTGTCTTTGTCAATTTATTTCATACATAAACCTAGTATTTCGAATTTTTGAATCTCGCCCCTGACAAATACCCCATATTACAAAAAAGACTAAAACTAACACTGAAACTAATAAAAACTAAAATAAAACTAAGCATTTTCAAAAAATAAAAACTAAACTAAACTAGCAAACCCGCTTTAAAAACTAATTAGAACTAAACTGAAATTGAAAACAAAAAGTCAAAACGAAATAAAAATAAAAACTAAGGAAAAATGCTAAACTATAATAAACTTGACACACACACACACACACACACACACACACACACACACACACACACACACACACACACACACACACACACACACACACACACACACACACACACACAGACTAGGGATGTGCACATGTACATGTCAAGGTTGACTTTTCAGTGTGGTCAAGACAAATATTCAGATATTTGATATGCACTAAAATTTCCAAAGGTTATAGCAGCACTCCTATCACTTGCTGCTCTCTACGGTTCTGATTAGTTCATATCTTTGGCAAATATGTTTGAAATGAGGGCAGAGATTCTCGCAGTTCAAATGTTATCATGCTAGTTTAGCTAGCTCCATCTTCCTAGCTGGTGGAAATAGCTAGATGGAGCCATGCTGCCTTCCACTGAACCGGTCTTTATTTTCTTAAAGTTTGCCCATGCTGGACTTTAGTGAGGCTTTGATGAAGACATAGTGGAGGATGATTAAAACAATGCCAGAGAGAGGTGGAGGGTTTTTAAAAAACGATAACTTTTTCAACTTGTTAGTTAATTCTCTAACCCACACACAATAATAAATCCCAAAATTACAAAAAAAACCCATTGTTTCTCATGTTTTTATACCAAAATCCCATTACTTTTACTTCCTGGAAGATGGTGTATTTTTAGTTGTTACTTCAAAGCATACTACTAGATGTACATAAAAATTTCAACCAATAATAGCATCACAGATTTTTGAATAGTCCCATCATATAAAATTTGCAAATTCACAACTTTAAAAGTGGCACGATTGGCAACATGGAACAGTGATGAAAACCCTGTTTCCTTCTCCTAAGACACCTTGTGTCCTGGTGGCTGAATTTATTAATTTTGAAGAATCAGAATTTGGGACACCTTAAGATTATGCACAAAGCACTGAGTCACTTTCCATTTTTGTTCTGGTCCAATGTGCCCACCTTTGAACAGTCGTTTCCCGTGTTATGTCCCTCCCTAACATCCTGTTTCAAACAGACGTTTGTTGAATTACAGAAGCAAGACTCCATTTTCCCTGTGACTTTAAATGACACCAGGAGCCCTCTAGTGGCTGGCCTCAGCCATAGAGCTCTGCACTGTTAGTTCCATCTGTTAATATTATTTTAATGACATATCTCAATATTTTAAAAACATGTTAACAGCCAAATTACAAAAGTCAATATTGATCACTGTGAACAAATATTCCAACATGATTTCTATGACCCATCCCTAAGACATACACACACCCAGACATCGTTCCCCACTCTTATGAACTGGCAAGGCAGATAGGTCTCTGTTATGATGCACACACATGATGCAGACCGCTTGAAACTTGTCCCTGAGCCCTCTCTCACCCCAACACTTCATTTTCAAACACGTCACAAAGAAAGAGGATCTTTGCATCTCAGAAAAGAAAGGAAGGTACACACTGCTCTCAAAATGTGTCTTAATGTGCCCCTTTCGGTGGCTTTTTAAAAATAAAACAAAATATTACTTTTGGGAGCAGCAAGACGATGAGTGAACATTCCTTCCTTTTATGACGATTTCTGATAATGTCCAGTCTAATTTGGATGTACGTAAAACTTCCGCTTTCTATTTGCATCTCTACAGGGGAGAAAATTCCACCGTAGGCTATCAAACACAACTCTAAACGCATCTAATCTCCTCCTCCCTACCCATGTGAAGGTGTGAGGGCTTAATCCACCCACACACGCTGTCCTGATCATTACTACAGGTCAACCATATATCATGGTAAAACAAAAGCCTAGAGAAAAGACAAAGTGTTCACTACACAGTTCAATCCATTATAGCAACGAACCTATACGTCATAACCCGATCCCCATCACCTTAACATATTCACACTTTGGACAATTTATTATTGCACTCTGTACTTAACAATAAATCACTGGAGCATAATTCTCCTAATTGGCTTGAGGGAGTGTGCCTGGCTATATAACGCTACTCCATAAAATAGCAACTGCTCTGGAAATCAGCCTAACAATGGTGAATATATGAAAGTGGCATTGTCTCGAGCACATGCAATCACCCATTCGTCTTAGTAGAGCGTTACTAAGTGACCACCACCTCCACTGATTAGGGCCTGGAGACGCTAGCTGAATTAGCTGGAAGCTAGCCTGGAGAGATTTGTGGCTTCTCTTCCACCTCATCAATTATAGAAGGGACTGAATGGTTGGGGCTAATGAATGCAAAAAGGCTGACCCTGCTCAATAATTAACAGTGGGAGAGGTGTGAGGACGAAGAGAGCCTGGCAGACCAAGACACTGTATCACTATCCACTACTGGCACACACACACACACACACACACACACACTCTCACACTCTGCAGATATGTGGATGTATCTAGGTGAGGTTTGGACAGAGCGCCGAGTTAAGAGAGCGGAACGGAGCGGCAGTGGATGGAGGGGAGAGAAAGAGGGGGGTCGAGAAGGAGAGAGAGACAGAGAGAGAGAGAGAAGGAGATAGATGGGGTGTGTGAGTGTAAAAGAAAACGAGCATCAGCACTTCTGCTACTGGCCGGACAGCCTCTCCTGGGACTGCTTTGGCTGCTGCTGTATGTGTGTGTATGTAGTTGGGTAGACACACACATAAAGAAAAATGCACACGGGCACATTTATGCACACATTCAGAGCCTCTAACTATTTGGCTATATCATGCAGGGTTGATTTCCAAATGAAAGAGCTCTTCCTTTATATTTCTCTTTGCCTTTCTTTAACAAAACACATTTTTCCTCTGTTCTCCTCACTCATACATCTAACACGTCACTTGTAATGCTGTCTATGTCACTTTCACCCTGTTTCATTGCTCTAAATCTACCTGGGTATTTGTCCCTCTCTCCTTGACATGCAGCCTCTGCCTGTTCCTGCCTCTGTCCTTACATCCATCCATTATCTGTGTCTGTCTGTTTCCCTGTGCGTCTCTGTTTCTGTTAGTGTTGCCACTTGCCACAATACCAGAGTTTTTACAGACAAAGGGGAAAGGGGAATTAAAGGAAAAATGCACCCTAAAACCCTAACACTGTTATCGCTATTGGTGATGCACCTTGCATTTCTGGATTAATTTTGGTGTATTTTTCTTATTCCTTTGGATAACTAGCCAAACTTAGACAATGTGACGTCACCCTGAGATGAGAAATAGTCATAGCATGAGGCAAGAACTGCTAAAGCTCAGTGCAAAATTGCTTTATTGGATATGACCTTAATCAGTCCGTAGTAGTGTTGCTTGGCCAGATCTTTGTCCACAGTAACAGTGTGACAGTGAAAGGTTGGCGGAAAAAATGCTCTGGGTTGTTTGTATCTCTTAAACCAATCAAGCTCGTCAGGGGCAGCACTTAACCATAACAGTGCCCTTTCAAAATAGAGTTGAGGGAACTGTTTTGGTGGTGGAATATGTGTACGAGGTGAGTGTTGTGAAAATGGACAAATTACTTCCATGAAAAGAAAGTTACAGATGTATGTTGTCTATGTGACAAGACTAAAGATAAACACAACAAAGACAATTTTATAATTGGTAATTGAATTTCATACATTTTGAGCTACTACCATTCGAATTTGAGACTTGATGACTTTGGCAACCCCTTGAGTTTCTTAGTGGTAGTATTTTACGTCACTGTTGCTAAGACAATTGGACGTAATGTCACATTGAGATATTTCCAGCGCAGCTACAATGGAGTGTAGCAACTCAGAATGCAAGGATATATCGCAGATATTGTAGTAATTGTGAATAGTGTAATAAATCTTTTAAATGAAAACTGTAACGTCATAAAGTAAAATGTTACGGTTAGTCCCCACAATGCTATAAAATGATGGACACATAACATAATAAAATTTTGGTTATTACATTTTATGTTGGTAATTACATTATAAGGTGAGATGGGGTATTTTTTGGGTTTTTTTTTTCAAAGTTTTCCAGTGTCTGTTACGGTGGCTCAACCAGCGCGTACCATTTAAGGCAAATATGTCATATTTAATATAATGCAATACCTACAACATGCGATGGCATATCAACATTCGGATTTTAATTAATTACTTTGAAATTTATTTTGGCTGCCCTTGGAAATCTTTTGATCGTGTCATGACCGGCTCAAAGCCATGACATAGTCTAAACTGAACTACAGAATACAACTATTGGAAAGGGGTGTCTTCAGTGAGTACAATCAATATGAGTGTAAGGTGTTGCACGAGGAGTATTGGGTGCATAAGCAAGAGAAAGCAAGAGGAACGAATTTGTTTCCTTCACCCAATTGCAAACTATTGCCAAATCTCTATTTAATAATTCTGACAATATATAACGTAGAGTTGTCAGCATACATAACCACAGTAATAGTATCTAATGTGCTTGGTAAATTATTGGTGAAAATTGAGTATAATAGTGGACCAAGGCAGCTGCCCTGAGGAACACCACAGTGAACATCTACACTATCAGAGTAGCTACCATTGGAAAAAGACCCCTTGCTTTCTTGTGGATAGGTAGCTACCCATCCATGACAGAGCAGAGTATGAAAAGCCATAACATTCTCATTTTCTAAACAGTATTTCATGATCTGTCAAATCAAAAGCAGTGCTGAAATCCAGCATAATTGCAACAATTAGGCTTTGAGCATCCATTTCTGTTAGCCGCTCGTCTGTCATATGTGTTAAGGCAGTACATGTGGAGTGACCCATGCGATATGCATGCTGAAATCTAGTCGTCATGCCATTGCTAGAAAAATATTTCTTGATCTGTTCAAATGGAATTTTCTCCATAACCTTACTCAGTATTGGAAGAAGACTAATGGGTGGGCTATTTGCTCCTGTAACTGTGGACCTCTTATCCTTGGGCAATGTTATCACTTTGGATTCCTTCCACTTCTCTGGGAATATTGTAAGCCATTCTGGGAATATGGCTTCCTCCTCACAAAAGCCGCTGAGGCTTTTGTCACGGCAGCATTTCTTCTTGGTGATGGCAGGTGAGGTGCCTGTGTCTCAAGTCGAGGTCTGATAAGGGAGGATGATGGCGCTACTCTGGTCCAACTTCTCTCAGGGTTCCTGTTGCCATGGTTACCCCTTTGAGCTGTGGCCTCAGGCTTGGCAGAGGGGATATTATATGCGTTGATAATTGCAGAGTATACATCTCTCATGGACTGGATCGTCATTTGTTTGACCTGTTGAGAAGCTTCATCCATAGACTTTGAGGCAGTTGTTGTGGGTTTGTTCTCGGGGTGTAGAGGCCGCTGCTCCAATCGGGTCCTTTATTTGACTGTCCAGCCATCCACCTTTCTGTGTGAAGGCCACACAGACCATTGTTGGATATGTCAGCTGGGTGACCAGGTAACTGCTGCGTGGGGTTTGATGTCACTCCGTCACTCTGACAGCTAATGATGATGTTTTTACCGAGTGTAGGAGCATTTAGCCAGCCTCTGGAGGTATTCTGCGAACTGTTGGCTCCATGGAGCACTGTGGCAGGCTGTGAACAGGCTGTTTCCCCTGGAGAGTGCCTAGCTCTTATGGTGCATTCAGACTGCGGGCTACAAAAGCTACAGAACGGTCTGCCGTACAAAGCTACCCTGTTGCCAACGGAGCAGAACAGTGTTGCCCAGGTGGTCGCTGACGGTTCATGTCGTCGTCACGCTGGTTGCACCAACTGATGATGTCAGACTGCCATAGCGTTGCATTTGTCTCGTTTTTATTTTATTTGGCAAATACTCGTTCTTCTAATTCACCAAGCAAACAATAATAACGTAAATATAACGACCCTACACTACCTTGATTTTTTCGCGCTTCACAGTGTCATCAGAGCGTGGAAAAAAGTTGAAGCCCGCTGAACTTTAGTTTGTAGTGGCGCTCACCCGACGCGCTGCTACATTTTGCGCTCCGGCGTTTGTAGCGCCGTGTCGCCGGCTTCCATTGAAGCCGGCTTCCATTGAAAACTAGCTTGCGGAGTGAATGTCAGGCCAAGGTCCAATCAAAAATCATTCTGGCAATTTGTTTCTGCCTTACACATGGTACCTTTAACTAGAACTAAAAATTTGATACTAGTATGATACCACGGCAGAAAAACCATCAGGCAATGTGTCACCACGTTGACCTGGACAGCTTCATAGCAACTGTTCTACAGGGGTTTTGATGTTGGCTAGGTATTTTTCTTTGACGGCTCTGTAAGTGAAATGGCACCAGTTTAGGTGGACTAGAATCCATTCAAGATGTGGTGGACTGTTTGACACTGTTGCCATCTTTTCAGCTGTGTGACTGCTGTAGTCGGCTGTCAGCAGCCAGATTGACACTTTGTGTATTCTAATAACTCGCCGTCGTCTTCTTTGAACTATTCCAATCCATATGTATAGAGCCTATGGAGGTGATGTAAATGGAATTTCAGCTTTCAGAACACATTTGGTGAAAGTATAGAACCAATCACAATGTTTGTTTACAATAACTTCCGGGTAGAAAACTCCTGCGTCACGTACATACAATTTAATGGCGCGGAGCAAACGGGGAACAACTGAGATAAAGAGAAAATGGTTAAGTCTTGTTGTATATGGGGGGTGCCGGGTAACGATAAAGAGTGGAGAAGGGTTCGGGTTTTTCACATTTCCATCTGCGAAGAGCAAACATGCTCAAAGACAGCTCTGGATTCAGCGTCTAAAAAGGGAGGAGATCCGGGACAGGCCGACTGCTTGTTTCAGTCGAAAAGACGGGCGGTGAGATGTCGCTGTTGGGTAGATTTGGTTTATCGACGCTAACACAGTACATAAAATAAGCACAGCAGAAACGTCAGATAGGTCAGACCACCGTGTTTAACTATGGTATATATCTTTAAACGTTTCAGTTACGGCTGAAAATGACAACAGAAATAAACAAGTTTGCCGATATCTCCGCAATTCAAATCAATCGGCAGTTGTCTACCCGGAAGTGACTGTTGTTGTTAGCGTGACGTCACGGTGATTCGGTCTATTGAATGTTAATATTGAATTCAGTGTGCAGCAGTATTGAAATTTCTATTATTGTGACAACAGTAAGTACTGCATCCATATCTGACCACATCTCCATAGATCCTATAGCCAGTATGGTACTCTCTCATTCTAACCCTCTTTCTCCAGACCTTTCTCTCCCTTCTCCCACTGTTCCTCTGACTCTCTCACTCCTCTTCTCTCCACAATTCTTTTTCCTCCAGCAATGGGTAGGTAGAGTAGAGAAGAGAGTAGAGGCAGGTTGGCAGCCAGAGACACAGACCGGTGTTTGAGATTCATGGCGACGCTATGTGATGTGATTGTGGTGAGGCGGATGGCTCACTCAGCGGTCTCACCTTTTCCAGGTTTAATTAGTCTGCATGGATAAAAGTGTTGTTTCACCCACGTGCCTCTGCCCTATTTATACTCTCCACACTCTCAAGAGCCTGACTAATGGCGCCTCTGATTCAGGTGATGTTTTTTTTTTTTATGTCATTAGTAGTCGCTCAGAAGGTGTTGAGGTGGGGAACTATTTTTTTTTTCTATTTTCCCCATTCCTCGCCACCCCTGAGTCTGGTGAAAATGTGCCTACATTGTAGTCAAGGCAAGGCGCATTAAAGGGGCTACATGAGGCAAACGCAATCCCACTGGCCTAAATTGTGTCCAGGTTTATAAGTGCACTGTGGTCTTGGCAGATATGAATTGCTTGTTCAAAAGCAGGTTCTGACTACCTCAGTGGCATAATCTACATGGAGTGCCATATGACCATTGTTAGTCTGAGTAGAGCACTATTTGCTGGAACAGGGCTTTAATGGCTGTGGTACAAAAGGCCAGAACAGACATTTAAGTCAGGTTAGAACAAGTATGGGATGTAATAACATTGTCATTAGTGACGGAATCATAACTATTATGGAGCAGAGGCCAGAAGGGAAGGGAGAGCTTTTCTGTGATTTTGACATCTTTTGTGACTCTTTTGACTATGGACCTACTTTAATATAAAAGTCCAAGAATGGGCAGAGTTCAAGCCCATATTTCTTTCTAAGGAATTACTGTAAGAGCAGTCTGTAGATCTTTGGGTTGCTCAGTTGGCTTCTCATCAGACAAGCTCTGTGGGACTAAGCATCTCCTCTACTTATGGGGAGATGGATGGACAAGTGGTTTAAGAGACCGTCCTAGATCTCCCACCAACATTCCATTGTGTGACTGTCAATGGCCATGTGCCCTGTCTAAGTGTTCTTGAACAAGACACTGAAGGTGCATTCCATTATATAACCATTTCTCCTCTCCTCCCACTCGACTCCTCGGTGAAAGGTCATGGGGAAAAGCTGTCTTAAATTATTGTGGGACATGTTCTATCCACATAGAAGCATTGCACAAAGTTAAGGTTAATGTGTAATTCATCTTAACTATTTCAATCCCTAATGAGCCTTGTCTACTTCAAGGTGGTAGAACATTTAGTAGAAATTTCTTAAAGGATAAGGCTGGTGTTTTTTAATGCATTTCTTACCGTCAACAAATTCTATGAGATCACAAAATCAGTAATGAATTTGTTTTGCTAACAAGTCTCGTCCATGTAGCCGGTGCCCAATGAAGCCATGTCTTAGTAGCCATAAATAAAAATTAGATTTAAAACACGTCAAAGAGCCATGCCGTTGCTCTGGGCAACATATTTCATCATTGCAATGCACTGGGCCAGCCAACTTTTTCCTCAAACAACTTAATAAGCCGGGTGTAAACACGTTTTCCATCTCAGGAAAGTAGTTCTGTAGCACCGAAAATAGTCCCCGTAGTAATGAAGAATTTGTTCTCATTTGAATTTGATTTGGTAATAACTACAATAGCCTGACTTTTCATGGTAACAGTTAGCAATTTTTTTAATTGAAACTATGTCTTTGTGAGCTGTATTTAAAGGTTTTTAGCTTACAATTGGAGCCAATGACTTCCGGTTTGAAGGCTAAAAAGGGAACGTGGGAAATCGGAAAGTAATGGGAGTAGAGCAAACGCATTGTTGATTTTGTTATTTTCATAGGATTTGTTGACTATAAGAAACGTACTTAAAAACACTAGCCATATCCTTTAAGCTGATGTGTGTGTGTTATTGTTGAACTTCCTATCCTTTTTGCGACTCTGGTTTGGGAATGATCATATAGGCTATTTGACATCTCACTAGCAATGAACCAAACTTTATTCTTTTTATACCCCTAAATTACCATACATCTAGCTGTAAGAGCATAATGTGCAAAATCAAAGGCTGTTAATGAGGTTTAGTAAAAATGTATTACCTCCAAACGGTAGTTCTGTTGCAACACACACAAACACAATGTCCTATAGCTGCATTCCACTGTACTCAGAACTCTGAGAAAAACAACTTCCAACACGGAAAAGTACAAAGGAACGGTCGTTCAAGTCGGAGTTCCCAGTCGGAAAGTCAGACAAAATTCTTTCTGCCCGAGTTGTCCGACATAAACAGCTGACATCACAGCATCAATTTGTACTTAATAAAACTTGATTTTACTTGGTATGTAGTTTTTGTGTTATGAACAGGTATTGTAACAACTTTGTAGCTTCCATTTGTAACGTAATTCAGTTGACTTCCGCTTCATTAGTAGATAGAAGTCTTTGCTGTATGAACTTGCCTGCTAACGTAACTAGAACTGTCAGACAGCTAACGTTAACGTTAATGGGCAAAGGCTGCTGCGTCCATGTACTCCCGAGAAGACGCACTGGAACGCATTGGAATGCAGCATTAAGGTACATATGAGGGGAAAAAAACAAACTGGGATTTTGAAAAAAAAAAAAACCTAGATGTAGATAGATATAGTTCTATTAATGTGTCTTGCACCACATGTGCCCAGCCCGTATGGGCTTACAAGACACAGAGACGTTGAGCTCCACCAAACAAACAAGAACCAGAAACAAATAATAATCAGAACATGCAAATCAAAGTCATACATTCAAATAAACAGCTTTTCCATTCTCAGTTTCCATGCTTTCCCAATGAAAGTGGCCACACTAAAAACTTCCTCTCTGAATAACCATTCCAACTTAAACTCATCTCCTAACCAGAACAACTCAGGCTTCTTTTGCATTTTCTCAAATAAAAGCAGTATTAGTTCCTCATATAGCGTACAATGAAACAAAAAATGAAATTCATCTTCAACAACACCCAGTTCACATACAGTACAAAGTCTCTCCTCCTCATCAATAGAATTGAACCTGCCCACCTCAATAGCCAGAGGGAGGGTGCCAGTTCTCAACTGGGCACACAGAGATCTTCTGGATCTTTCCAAGGGTAAAGTAGGCCAACATAAGGTTCTGGATTATACATGTTTTTAATTTGATTATGTGTTCTAAGTTTTGGTTTGAGCCAGATGTCAGTAGCCCATTTTTCTTTATAGTCGAGAAACAACCTGTGCTTAATATAATGAACGCTCCAACCTAAACCGTTTCTGAAAATATATTGCTGGTCAGAAAACAACATTCATATCATTACACCATGGATAGTTATGTGCTTTATCCCAGTTAAAAACTGGGATATGGAGTTTTGTTGTTTCTGTTGATGTTAGAGCCATCCTACGAGGTTGACCGGTATGGCTTTTTCTTCAGGCCAGAATGTGAACGCAGCACAACACCTTCCAACCTAACATTTTAGGTTGAGCGACTGCTCAGAGACTGTTGTCTGAAGCCTGCTACTATGGTTGTTACGGTTGCTGCCTTACCGCAGTTGATTAGCACGCAGTGATTGGTTTTCCTGGTGGTGCAGCTGGTCCCATGGTTCAGCAGTGCATTGATGATATCAAGGTTCTGTCAGATCCTGGCCAGTGCAGTGCTAAGTGACTGACAGGGGTCACTGAGAACGGCACAGTTGTCTGGGTCTCCTCAGCCTAGCTCCCTTTCTCTTCACTTGTCATCATAATAGGTCTTTCAGTTGGATTATTTTTACCCTTTAGTTATCCAGACAGCCCAGCATACTACTACTACTGCTAAATGCACAAAGGTTTGCACAGTAGTTCGGTCCAAAACGAGGCATACTGTAATATGGGGCCAATCTTCCTGATGGTGGCGCTGTAACAACCATTGAAAGTTCAAAACTTCAAAAATTCATTAAATACAATTTTCTAAGGATCTAGGCCCATGTAAGAAGAATCTTTTGTACCACACCACTACCTAGTGGAAATTGTACCAAATGACGCCATACCAGATTCCAAATAATCTGCAGGCCCTCAGCACTGTACTGTAAATTGTAATGTACAGAGACATTTAAATTTTTCGCCCAATACTTGAAAAATCTCATTGAAAATGAATTTCGAAATTTTGAATGAGGTGTGAATTTTTTCAGAATTGTTTCTGTAAAATTTAAATTATCACTACTATCACACAAGGACTTCTCTATCAATTCATCAAAAAACAACTATACAGGCTGCCTTTTTGACAAAATATATTCAATTTACTTTTAAATTGTTTCACTGCCTCCTTTGTTCAAGCAAAGACAGACAAGAGTTGGAAATTAGCAATAGCTATAAACTCTCTGTGCAGCACATCAGTTTCATGCTCTGTATTGGAACTATGTTAAATTGCATCGTCCCTATCAAATAAAATTAAAAAAAAAAAAAAAAAAAAAAATCTGTAGTAACGGTGGCAAAAGATTTTCTTTGACATTAAAGGATAATTCTGGTTATTTTCCACCTGGTCCTTATTTTCCTATTTTTTGCCATCATGACGATTATGTTCAGAATTTCATCGCTTACTTCACCGTAAAGCTTGGCGTAGCTTCAGTTAGCCACACACCAACAGGACAAATACACTCTCCAACAGTTGAACCTTAAAAGTGATTAAAACATGTCCTTTCAACACAATAACACTCACACTACAATAGGACCTGCCTACATCCAATTTTCAATTATCCATTGCCTGAAACTTGCGTATGTTGCGGTATTACATTATTTTAACTAGCATGAGCTAGACCGTGCAAGAGCTTTGATGCTGCGTTCAGTGCATATTGGATATTCTGTAAATACAACTGCCGGCTGGGAAAGACATTCATGACAACCTCCTTGTGGTAATTACAAGTAGAATATGTGGTAATTTTTGGGGGGCTCCATTATCTCCCACCTGGCATCATGAATTTAGGAAGTGTGTCAACACAAGCAGTAAACATAGCAGGGATCCACCAAAGTCGGCAGTCCAATGTATTAATTAAATATCAAAATTATCAGTTATATTCACTAATACAATAAACGGTACCTAAGAAAATCGAGAAATATCTGCCATAGTTTGTTTATGGTTGATTTTAAATTCATAATACAACGATTTCGGATGTGGGTGTTCCAACAAGTACATCAAGAACGCTTCTGAGCTGAACTTCTTCTGATATAAACTGAACACAGCAGGAAACTGGTAGCCAGTAAAGAAAATTAGAGCTGCAACGATTAATCGATTGATTAGTTGTCAACTATTAAATTAATCGCCAGCTATTTTGATAATCGATTAATCGGTGTGAGTAATTCTTTAAGAAAAATAAGTCAAAATTCTCTGATTCCAGCTTCTTAAATGTGAATATTTCCTGGTTTCTTTCCTCCTCTATGACAGTAAACTGAATATCTTTGGGTTGTGGACAAAACAAGACATTTGAGGACGTCATCTTGGGCTTTGGGAAACACTGATCCACATTTTTCACCATTTTCTGACATTTTATAGACCAAACAACTAATCGATTAATCGAGAAAATAAGCGACAGATTAATCGACAATGAAAATAATCGTTAGTTGCAGCCCTAAAGTAAATAGGAAGTGTGTGACCAACCTAAAAAGTATCAAATGGGCTATTATGACTGAAATGTCATGATTTTTTTTATATAAAGACACGTTTAACTACAGTGCAAATGTTATTGTGTTGAAAGGATGTGTTTTAATCGCTGTTGGAGAGTGTTTTTTCCCTGTGGGAGCGTGTGCAGCAGCAGTACTCCTGATAATTGAAGCTACATCAAGCTCAACTGTGAAGTAATTGATGAATTATTGAACACAATCAATCATCATGATGACAAAACCTAGTAAAATAGAGTCCAGGTTGGAAAAAAAACAGAATTACCCTTTAAAACCACCAGGAACATACTCATACGTAGTCAGACATGGTCATACTGTGAAAAAATACAGGTGGACTCACTTCCTAGCTGGCTTGACAAATTTGTGACTCTGTCTATGGCACGAAAGGTCATGAGATCGAGTGCTGTGTGGTCCTAGGACACTAATGCAGCTGTATACTGGCTGGTTTATGTGAAGTGTCTCCAATGGTTAAAAGGCATTATTTAAATCATAAACATATTTCATTTTGATAGTATTGTCATTAGCCCACATTGTTGAAGCCAAATGTTTGAAAACACAAACAGGAAAGAAGATACTTCAGAAACATGTCGGCCACGCATTATATTGTGACAATTCATACATGCCATTGCAATACAACAAAGTAAAAATCCTCCAGCGCAAATGAATTGAACTGAGTAGACTGAAATAAACTGAAACCTTTGAATGCCAAACAGACAACGCCTCATTTCCATGCTGATTGCACTGCCGTGTGTGTTGGATCTTCCAGGAGCCTGCTCCCATGACGGAGGACCTCCTAGAGGAGCAGTCGGAGGTGCTAGCCAAGCTGGGCACGTCAGCCGAGGGCGCCCACCTCCGCGCCCGCATGCAGAGCGCCTGTCTGCTTTCAGACATGGAGTCTTTTAAGGTGAGACAGAGACACCATGTGCTAATGTACACTCATACATATACCCAAAGGTAGGCTGAACACACACATGCACATAAACTCAAATGCAAGTCATAACAGATCCACACACAATAAGGCAGCAACACATGCTGCCACACATTTACGTATTACTGTTATTACTACTACTGCTGGTATTGCTGCTATTACTAACTTCTAATACTACTGCTGCTGCTACTACTGCTGATACTACTACTGCTACTGTTGCTGCTCCTGCTATTAATACTGTTACTACTATTACTACTATTGCTACTACTACTGCTGCTACTACTATTACTAGTACTGCTGGTGTTGCAGCTATTAGTACTGCTATTATTACTGCTGCTGCTGCTACAATTACTGCTACTGCTGCTATTACTATTGCTACTATTACTACTACTACTAAAGCTGTTACTACCACTTCTACTACTGCTACTACTACTATTACTAGCTACCGGGTTGTTGGAAGCATTATGACAGTGTTTTCTGCTTTTCTCCATTGTGCACTGCCTGGCACTCCCTCGCAGTGCAATCTGGTTGACTAGTGGTTACGTTAGCGTCTGATTCACTCTGTCTCGCCTTATTGGACTTGATGAAAGCTTGGTTGGCCTCTTTATGCAAGCTTTTCAAGAGTACTTTCAAGTTCGTAGGTTTTTTTCCCTTGATAAGCGCTCCACAAATATTACCATTACTGTTCACTACAAGGCACTTGCTCTTATCTGAGGCAGAATCATGCTCAAAATAATCCCAATTATTCTCACTGCTGGCTCCATTGCTTGCTAATTCTGTTACCGATGTGAGTGAGCAACAGGTGCCCAGGCTGCCCGTGAAACATAGCACAATCTTGTTGCATAGTCACGGCATAGCCACAAAAATGGCAAAATGAGAGAGAAAAAAATCTTTCACTCACAATACTAGCTGGCAAAAAGAAAACTAAGGAAAACTAAGGAAATTTCCTTTGCATTTTTGTTTTATTTTAGTTTTAGTTTAGTTTTCGTTTTTTTGTAAACTCTAATTTTTATTTTTATTTCAGGGACAATGTTGTTTTCTTTTTAGTTCACGATAATAGCTTTGGTGGGTGCGATGTATTCATCATCATGCTGGGGGATTGGTGGAGGGACACACACACACACACACACACACACAAGCACAAACGCAGTGTAGGCACGATGGTTTCAGTTGAGATATAGCTTTTAAATGCACAAGGAAGGTTTTTACATGTTAATTCCCCCCAGTCAAGAAAGTAGATGTGTCAAGTCGCTGACTAACCTAAACACCTAAATAAATACCAAGAACACTTAATGTTTTCTATCTAACATTTCTGTGTAACATGCAAGAGCAGATAAACTCAAATTAGTTTGCATTGCCATTGCAAAGTCAGCTTTGTATCAGCTTGCTTGTAGGCCAGTGAAGTATAGCCTACCAGTAAA
The DNA here is from genome assembly GCF_046629955.1 of Centroberyx affinis. Taxonomy (NCBI): domain Eukaryota; kingdom Metazoa; phylum Chordata; class Actinopteri; order Beryciformes; family Berycidae; genus Centroberyx; species Centroberyx affinis. The sequence continues at coordinate 322,996 of NW_027280751.1, forward strand.
TACAGGGAGGATGCAGTGCAATGTGCAGTCATGGTTTGCAATGGCATGAAGACAATAAATTGAGGTCGCTAACTGACTTATTTAACAGACTTATACTCGCTAACTGAGCTAAATACCATATTATGTCTTTAACATCCCCTTAAGATTTAACATTTAGTTAACTTTACTCACATAATTTGATGGCCTCTCCCAAAATAACATGCTATATCATTGCAATATCGCTTTTGTCCAGCAGATGTCACGGTGAGATGCTGTGTTCATCAGCATGGCTTGGGTCTCAGTGAAAATAAACTTATATATACACCGTAATGGAGTTTGGGATTTTTTTTACAGGGGGGTTTTACAGTTAAGGCGGGGTGTCCTTTTGTTAAGGCAGCTATCTATGCTCGTCAAGTGCTGCGGGAAACCCTGAATGTCTTGTACTAGGCTACATTTTAAACCTGCAATAAGCGATTTCAGACCCTATAACCAATCCCGAAACTAATGTGTGCTATGTGGAGATTTCCTTGAGACATAATGATCAATCAATACTGGTAACCTGGTAACCGGCAAGACTTCTCAGTAGGTATGGTTAGCTTAGCTATTAGCGTTTATCCTTCCATTTGTCCTTCTAGGCCTCCGTAGTGCAGTAGCTTTCACTGTGTGTTATCTACAAAGGTGTTGTGGTTTCTGTCGCCCTCTAGTGGTCAGAAAAATCACTTGTTGCAGCTTTAAATGACCAAATATCAGAGTTTTTTAATTATATTTCCGGTTATTTTCAACCTGGGCCTTATTTTCCAAATGTTTGCCATTTATTTTTTATTGATTGTGTTCAAAATTGTCTCCAAATTTCAATTGGAGAGCATTCACACCTTACACACACAAATATAGGGCCAAAGCAGTAATCTCCAACAGTTGAATTCAAAAAGTGACATTCTTTCAATATAATAACACACTCTGCAATGGGACCTTCCTATATCCCTCTGATTATCCATTGCCTGAAACTTGTGTGTATTGCAGCATTATATATGTCAGTTTAGCTAGCATGAGTTTAAATAGACTGCTGATGCTGTGTGTGTTCATCGGATATTCTGTAAGTCCGACTGCCAACGGTAGAAAAAGTGTTCACATCAAACCTTCTAGTGGTAATTATAGGTAGGATTTGTGGGAGTTTTGGTAGGCTCTATCACAAATTGTGGAAGTGTGTCAACACAAGCAGTAAAAAAAAATATATCAGCAAATGAAAAATGGCAACCACATTCACAAGAAATGAGAAATATCTGCTGTAGTTTGTTTATGGTTGAGTTTAAATTTATCAATACAAATGATAGCCTTTTGAAGATACATGTAACTGTGGTGTGAGTGTTATTGTGTTGAAAGGACGTATTTTAACGGCTTTTTGGATTCAGCTGTTGGCGATTACTGCGTTCGCCATGTGTATTGGAGAGCAGCAGTAAAGTTCTACAGTGAAGTAAGTGATGACATTTTGAACACAATCGAACACAATGAAAAGAAAATAAGGCCCAGGTTGAAAATATTCAGAATTATCCTTTAAATTGTCCCTAAAATTGGCAAGGAGACACCCACAGCTAGAAGCTAGACACTTGCATTGAGGCAGGCACACACACATGCGTCATTATAGTCACTGACAGACAGGAGCAGACACACGCAAACAGGAAAACACACACACACACACACACACACACACACACACACACACACACTGCAGACTGCTGGTGACTGGCACAGGAGCCCATTTGTGTCGTGGGGCCTCTCTGTCAGTGTGTCAGACTTGGGGGGGCCTTAGATTAGATTCAGTCCACCTCACACCAGCACAGGGCACAGTCACGCTAATTACATTATAAATGAAATGCCGGCTCACTAGAATCTAGTATGATGTCTGCCCCGGGTGCAAAGTCTGGAAATGATCGTCAAGAGATGCCCTTAGAAAGTTGAAGGCTGAAAATCTGAAGAATTTAAAGGTATATATATATGCATAAAGTAATTTATAAACTATATCGACGTGGGAGAGTTTGAAAGCCAGAAATCTCAGCACTTGGTTAAGAAATGGTTGAGTCGTTGGTATTGATCAGACAGAACATTTTTAAACATCTGTCAGTCTTCATAAAAAAATCTTTGCTTTCTAGATTAAGTATGCAAATTATCAGAATTTTACATTGTAAACTGAATTTTTGACACTATTTTGAATTCTCCCTCTCTAGGGAAGGACCAGGGGTGGACTTGTAATTTGGGGGCCCTATGCAAAGGCAAGCATGGGGCCCCCTGAATCCCAGCCTTTACGTTAGTCTTTCAAAAAAAATGTTTAATCAACAACCGTAATGTGACACTAGTATACCTCTGTATGCTGGCAGGTTTAGGTGAAGTTCCTCTAACAGTTTAAAGGCGATACTTAGGCCAGTGTTTCTCAAATGGGGGTACTAGTACCCCTAGGGGTAGTTTGAAGGACTGCAGGGGGTACTAGGAAATTTCTAAAAATGTGTTTGTTTTTTTTATATATATATAATAATAATAATGATAATAATAATCTTTATTTATAGAGCACTTTTTAAAAGAAAACAGATAAAAAACTATTTGGTGTATAAAAAACAATACAGTGTTGGAAAAGATAAGAATAGGAAAAGAAAAACATTTTTTAAAGGAAATAAAAGACAGTTCAAAGGAAATTAAAACTCAAGTAAAATCAGGAAAGGCTCTCCGATAAAAGTTTTAAGAAGGGACTTAAAGGAGATCACTGACTCAGCCGACCTGATTTCCTCTGATATATATCGGTTATGTGCGAAACATCCTTTTCTGCAATGACCCAGATCAAAACGAAGCAAAGAAACAAACTGTCTGGAAAAGAGCCTGATCACTGCAGTTGCCTCCCTGCCACCCAGAATGACAAAAATCATAAGTGAAGCACAAGCCCATGTTTCTCACTAACTTGTAAAAGTATTATAAAAGTAATTGACCAGCTCATTTAATGTTCATGTTTACTCTGCCAAATAACATGCAAATGCATTATTTATAATCATTTTGCTTTTTTTCCCTCCTCAAAATGTTTTGTGCTGGTGAAAGGGGGTACTTGGCTGAAAACTGAAAGGGGGTACATTCATAAAAATAGTTTGAGAACCACTGATTTAGGCCAAACAATTTTCATTTTTCTTCTTTTTAACTCATGACTAAATGGCTAAGTTGCTCCCGGTTGCCTTATTGCTGCTTGCAGCTATATTTTATTCTTTATTCTTTATTCTTCTCTGCAAAACTTTGGACTCATAATTCTTACATACTTTCAGCTAGCAGCTCCATTCAAACTTTAAATTGTCAGCTGCTTTAGAAGATGTGTGGAATTTATTATCAATTCAATATATCTGATGGTGGCACTATAACTGCAAGCCAAAAATAAAAATTTAAAAAGACTAGAACTCCACAACAGTTGGTCCTATAGACCTGAAACTTAGCAAACTTATGTGGCTGTCCTTGCTCTACAAATTTCCCACTAGGACCATCATGTTCCACATGTTGGATTTTCTGCAATTTTAAATTTATCGAAAAACTTATTTCAGAATACTCCTGGTGAGTGGTGACCAGAAAAAACAAAACTTTCCAAGAGCCATCTCTGGACCAAGGTCATTAAAGATTGTATTTGATGTTTTACTATCTTAAAGGAATAGTTCACCCAAAAATAAAAATTCTGTCATTATCTACTCGCCCTCATGCCAGTTGAAACACGGGTGAAGTTTGTTAGTCCATATAACTCACAAGGAGGTTGCCAGCACAACTCAGTAGCAGCCTTCTCCAAAACAACTGAAGTCACTTCAGTTCTGAAGTCAGTTCCAATCGAATACGATTTTTGATCAGTTTGTTTGTCCATAGATGGTTTCTGTGAAGTTTGGTCACAATTGGACCAATGGCGAAAGAGGAGATATCAAATGTTCGTTTTTCAAATAAGCCAAAATTGTGCAAAAACCAATGGCAGACATGGGAGGTCCTATTAAAGTTTTAGAGAACCTCTGGCTGCATATGTAAACCAAGTTTGGTGTCGGTCAGACTAATGTTGTGGGAGTTATGGCCTCCTATGTGTAACGTGTGTTTTATTTTTGATTATATCACCATCATCTGGCCGATCAGGGTCATATTTCTTGAGTCACAAGATACCACCAATATCTATCAATTTGTCAAATGGCATTTCTCTATCACTTACCATTTCACAGGAAATTACAAAAATGTGTGAGGAGAATAAAAAAGAAATATTGCCGTAAGCGGCAATTGCGAATTTCAAGCCTTTCTGGCCATGTTGTGGAAATCCAGTTGCCATAGAGCAATGCAAAGCTTTGTAATATTAAATGCTATTCCTCTTATTGAAGGATATCATGACAATATTATAGGCCTAGAGCCTATGTTGCAAGTTTCATAAAATTATATTGATTTTGACATATGAATTATTTGCATTTGTAGCACCTCCTGATGGCCGAGACAAATGCACCTTGTTCCATGTACCATAATGACATCTTATTCAATCTAAACAATATACTGATTATAACAAATTGAGCTAATCATGTCATGACATAAGAAATACAATCATCTTTTATGGAATCAAAGTAAGAGATCCCAGACACTTACAAACAATCCCAGCCACTTATAAACATCCATGTTGGTAACAAATGAAGTGATGAAATACTGACGAACATATGTCTGTCCCAGAAAAATGAATAAAATTGGATTTAAAAATCCATAAAATTGGAATAGCAGGTGTATGGGTGCTGAGGCACTACCTAAACCTCTTTTTGAGCCAGGAAAAACCCTGTAAATCAGTGCAGGTTTTCAGAATGAACTGCTATCATGGCTGCATGAGTTCTGCCTTCAAGATTTTGCTTTTTCTGAAGGTGCTCAAACAGTGTCATCATATTGTCATGATAGTTCTATATATATGAATTACCCTCAAGAGAATAGAACAAGAAATTTCATTTGTAACGGCTATTCAATTGCACACTGAACTGTAACTTCTTTGTCTCTGCATGTTTACTAAAAACTGTCTTGTTAGAAACATCCTAACTATCTAAATGCATCAACTTAAGGATTTGATTGGTTTGTGCCATGGGTGTTTTTCTCTCCCTATCCTTTAAACAGTGGTAGCTTTAGTATTAACATCCACAGCTTCACTAATTTTTCTCCAGAGAGCTATTGATTATCATAGGCATTCTTTTAGGTTCTAAAGAGGTCAGATGCTCTGGATTTTCTGCTGAGTACAACTCTACCTGCTGAGGTTTTAAGTCGAGGGCATCGTTTCTGCGCTAATCTGGAGGGAATACAAACCCTGCCCGTTTTACCTGGCAAGCGTTAACAAATGATGTTCACCCAAAACGTTAAGGGGGCGCAACTTTTTTTGTCACATTGCGGTGCCCTGTTTTTTGTAAGTGTCCCACTAAGTGCTCTACTTTTGAGTAAATTCTGTGGCACATCCTTTTCACAAAGCTTAAAGTTCAACAAAAGCTGTGGTTGAAATAAGTTTGTGTGAATCCTGTGTACTCAGGTACTGCAGTAAATGGGCCCCCTAAGCTAGGAGAATGGCCTCTAAATTTAGCGGGAAACGGGCCTGTAATTGTGCTTAGCCAAGCATAATCTGGCATTTTGGCTTTAATTACCAGCTCCCTCTGGGCGCAAAGCAGACACAGGATGGCTATGATGAATGGTGTGACTTAGGAATATGACAGCCTTAGCATCCTGGATGATCCACCAAGCCCCTCGCTTCCCCTAATACCACTACTACAGTATGCTCTCTTTCTCTCTCACTCGTGCACACAGACACACACACACACACACACACACACACACACACACACACACACACACACACACACGCAGCATCTTTTCCTGAAGGGGACATCAGGAGCAGCTCGGGCCCCCCTGGGGCTACAGAGAAACCTCCTGTCTCCAAAATGCTGGGTGAGACCCTGTCATCAATCCCTCCCAGCAGCCAACTGTCTCCCCACTCCCCATCCCTCCCAGCAGCCTCCTCTGCTCTAGTCCAGCCATCCTTCTCATTAATTATCCAATGTGAGTGGAGCACAGAATGTTCCAGGAAAAACACACACGTAGAACACCATGCAGTGTGTAAAGGTCAAACACTAGCAAAAGTTACACTGGATGGATTTGTCAGGTGGTCTCATTCCCAGAGAGCAGACTGGGAGACTGAGCCATTTCCCCATTGTGCCCTGATTATGAGCTGGTGGTTTTGGAATGAGGCAGTCCAATGATGTCTGATCATCCAAGAGTGGGTAGAATGGCTTTTTGCGCAGTGTTTGCCATTAGATGATGCACAACACTGAGATCTAGCAAAAAATACTTCGATACCCACACACACAGTAGGGATAGTGGCTATTGATGCGCCACTTGTTAATGTGCCTGTCAGACTTTATTTCTAAATTGAGGGGAGTGGGCAGTCCACAGTATTTACTTTGTTATTGTCAGAATATTGACTGAGGAGAGACTGGAACGCATTAGATAGATCACAGCACACAGTAGCTTGAGCCTGGATAGTTAATGCATACCAGCAACGTCAGCCGAAGGGAGCTTGAATGATTTCATGAGACTGAATGCGTACCGAGTCGGCCATCCAGGCCAGGCGGGGCTTTGTCCTGTGCGGTCCACTTTGGGCCAAGTTGGAGAGGATCACCTCTCTCCCTACTTAAGTATTTCTATAATCCCAGATATCAAGATAATGTTCCTAATTCACAAAGGCAATACATTAATTCCTGATGTTAGTTGAGATGCAATGGTTTGTACAACTCCACAGCTCTTTATTTTAGAATGTTTTAAAGTTTTACAAAATGAATTCCAAATTGACAAAATGGCTCATTGCAACTCATTTTTGCTGCAATTGCTGCAATTGGGCTTCCATAAGAGTCACAGGAATGAAACATGGAATATGTTGTCCATCTGGAGCTCCTGCTGATGGCCATTTGGAAACTGCTAAGTGTCAGTACTAGTGCCAACTAGTCATTTCAATTTTAGCTGTCCACTAATGCTATCACTGTTGTTTTTTTTATGAAGGTTTTCTGATTTGTGAACTAACAATACAAACTTAATATAGGGCTTTCGGTGTAATATGTTTGAGCCCTTATGGAGCATACCTTACCCCATACACTCTGTATCTGTATATAGCGACTGTAGCATTGCACTCAATTACATATGGAGGACCACAAGTGCCACGGAAATAGTAATAAAACATTTCATTAATTAATAACTAATTGCACGATAAAAATAGGCATTAATACATTTGTGTACAAATTAATTCATTAATCTATGAATCAATTTTTTTTTTATTGATGGATTAATATTGCATTTGTAAATTATTTTTATAATTCCTCTTTTTATTGCCCATTAAAATATCAAATAATGAATTACTTTGTAATTTAGTCTATTTATTCATAGATTAATAAATTAATGTGTAAACAAATGTATTAATGCCTATTTTTATTGTACTTTATTACTATTTCCGTGACACTTGTGGTCCTCCATAATTACATGGCTCTTTATGGAAGTCAGAAAATGTCCTTGATCGCACGGTTAGAGAGACACTGATGCAGGTTCAGATCAGTGTAACTTGAATTCATAGCTGTGAGCCCAGGTTGAAATGTTGACCCACGGTTCCTCCTCTCTCCATAGGCAGCCAACCTAGGCTGTGTTCTGGAGGACTTTGTGCGCTGGTACTCGCCCAGGGACTACGTGGAGGAGGAGGTGGTTGACGAAAGGGGTGACACGGTGGTGAAGGGCGAGCTCAGTGCCAGGATGAAGATCCCAGGAAACATGTGGGTGGAGGCCTGGGAGACAGCCAGGGCCACACCCGCACGCCGCCAGAGAAGGCTGTTCGACGATACCAAGGAGGCCGAAAAGGTAGCCTTGCAGTAAAGCTGGACATGGGCTTGAGTCCATGTCCAGTCCAATCTGAATCCCAAAATTAGAATAATTTGCTTTTAAAAATTACTAATGATAGTTTTTTAATATAAGCCTAGCACAAGCCTAAGCAATTGTCTGAATGTTGTTGTTATCCTGTGTGGTTCTCTGTTCTGTATTGTGCTTATATTGGTTCTTTTTGAGTGATCCCTTATGATTATATGCTTTTAGCCTCTTTGATTGCTTTTGGTGTTCTTAATGTCTGAGTAAAGTGTGACAAGTGAAATGTACTTTAAATCCATTTGATTTGGTATGGTTTGTATCTGACCCAACCCAAGCCCATTGGATCTAATAACACATCCTAACATATCCTGTTGGGTTTGTGTATAAATATCATGCTTTTCTATGGAGGGAGTTATATTTAGAAAACATCCATTAGCTTTTTTGTTGTACTCTGTTTCCTGGACGATTAGCCATGGTCAAAAACAGTTTGAGTACAGGCTTGAAACTTCAGTGCTGACTTTTCAAAGTGGCATCAAGTATTCCCTCTCTCTCCTGTTCTCAGAAGCAATCCAGCAATCCTTGCTGTTCCTTTGTCACACATTGAAATGGTGGGAAAAAGACGGTGGATGATGCTCTTTTCTAGTGGTTGAGATCTCCATGTTGAAGATGAAGCAGTGTATTAAAGTTACAGTATGAACAGCACTGGCAGGCAAGGGAACTGCTGATACTGCCCAGCGCCCAGGTGCCACTGCAATCTGCCCACTCGGCCCTGTTTCTGCCTATCACTGTGCAGCGAGCTGCTTTAAGTGGGTCAGAACACAAGGTGTCCCTGACAAGGGTCCCTGCACCGACTACCCCCCCCCCCCCACCCCTGTCTCCTCCTTTCCCTCTTGGAGAGTTTAAACAGAGTTCAGGGGGACCTTGGCAAGCCTTGAAAGTCATCATCCCCTCCACCCACTCCACTAGACTTGTCCTTCAGCAGTCTGCCAGCCATGCCACAGCCTCTCTTTGGGGAAACTCCAGGTGCAGGATTTAGTTTGGAATTAATTTGCTGGTTTAATTTTTCTCTTTCCCCCCTCCTCCTCCCTCCCCTTTTCCTTGCTCCAGTAAGTTGTCCTCGGAGATGACAGAAGTGCTTATATATTCACGCTGCTCTGATTGCAGTCAAGATCATCATCGTAGCGAGGTCACCTGGCAACAAGAGTCTTCCGTTTCCTAATGTACAGCCTGAATGTTTTTTTTTTTCCCTAGCTCTCTGAACAGAAGTGCCTCAAGGCTTTGTGCTGTTATTAGGGGACAGTGGAATCAGATCAGGCGCCCCTCCGAAATCTCATCACCCACCTCCACACCCCCTAACCCCCTCTAACAGTAACAAATGACCCTCTACTCTCCTCCTTTGTATAAAAAAGGCACATTAAAATGCAGCACAGCCTCTGCTTGGCTACAATTGCGTTTATGCGACAGCGCCCTCATAACTCAAAAAAAAAAAGAGAGCGAATGAGCCACTTACTCAAAAGAACAATGCCTTTTGAAATGTCAAGTACCATGCTGGGGTTCATGACAGCCTCTGCAATCATAATAGGTGTAAGAGAGGGGAGGGAGCAAGAGGCAAGCAGAAGCAAGAGGAACGGGAAAGCTAAACTTTGGTTTTGATGTGTCTCCTCTCAGGTTCTGCACTATTTAGCGGTGCAGAAACCCGCAGACCTGACTCGCCACCTCCTGCCCTGCATACTCCATGCCGCTATTCTGAAGCTGAAGGAGGAGGGTGAGTGCCAACCCCAGTGACACGTGTTGGGCAGTTTGAATTCTCAGCGAGGCATTATGTGGCTCCTAGATAGATAAAGCCTATTAGAATGATTGGTGTGTCCAGGTACTTCTCAGTTTAACCATAACATATTGTCAAAGTGCCATTGTTGAAAGTGTAGCTGGAGACTAGGGGCCATATCTCCTCTCCTCAGAGGCTTTCTACATACAGACCCAGGACACTGTGTCCTCTCTCAGGCACAAAGAAAATCAACATTTGAACAACTATCATTTGGAGGACAGTGTGAGCGTGCCGCCCTGTATGGTCATGGCTCAGCAGACTAAAGACTGTGTTTATGACAGATCAGTCAGATAGATACTCATTATCCCTCTTTATTTTTCTGATTTGATCTCTCTCTTTTATTCTGTCTTCTTTGCTCTCCCTCCTTCATTCATTCACCTGCTCTATCCTTATCACTCTTTTCGCCGTTGTATCTCTATCATTTTTCTCTTGTATTGTCTTTCTCTCTCTTTTCTCCCGTTACAGAGTCAGTGGAAGACATTCCATCGGTAAAGAAGGCCATCCAGCAGGCTACCTCTCATGCCAGCAAGGTGCTGCACCACCCCAGCCCAGACTACAAGAAGCTAGAGGTCAGTGACAAGTAGGATTTGAAATTAACTCTAGCGGTAGCTGGTCAGTTTTCTTTATGGGGCTGGTAATCTCCTGTCAGCCACATTGACAGGTAGCTGACTTGTGTTAAGTTATTCCATTCTACTCTAAAAACTACTGTGGTTGCTTAGAAATTAAATTAGCTGGTAAATTCTGTTGGTTGGTTGACAAAAATAACGTATTGGACTGTAGCACAGCATGACATTTTCCAAGAACTTTTTCACCTGCACTCACTGATTGTACTGTAGCACATTCTCTGAATACATAGCCTTCGTGTTATCATCAAAATTATAATTTCCCCTTTGGGATTTTCAGTATTCAGCCAGTCTTTCAATCATCGAGCCATTCCTGTGTTCATTCCTTGGGTCATTCAGTTATTCAGTCATACATTTGTCGATGTGTTGGACCATAGGCAGGCCTTATGTGAAGTCACTGGCCCTTGTCCTGACAGTGTGTGTGTGTGTCGACTTCTTCCAATGGCAGGATGTCATCAACCAACTGATGGCCGTTGAGACAGTCATTGCCCGGGCTCGCTCGCTCAAGGCCAAGTTTGGCATCGGCAAGGTCGAGAAGGGAGAGGACGCAGCTGAACTAGAGAAGTAAGTTACACTCCCAATTTTAGAGTAGACCCCTTTACAAAAAAATCCCCTCTAGATATAGCATGAGTGGATCCCAAAAAACTGGATTTATATAAAAGAAGCACGGTGTAAGGCTTGTCAGAGCCTTCTAATACTTTGAGGTCTGCTCATAGATCTTTTCACCAGCTGAAACTTGACTGAATATGAAGCCAAGCTTATGAAAGGATGAACTTTCAGCTCAATTTAACTTGACTTGAGGTTGTGTATAAGATTTCCCCTGCAATTTTATGTGGCAGACATATTGTGTCCATCCCTCCTCTCCACGCCTCCTCTCATCCCTCTGTTGCTCATCTGCCTCCTCTCATGTGTACCTTCCCAACCTGTCTCTTTATTAATATCACTAGGCTACTTTCATTTCATCAGCAGCACTGCTCTCCAAGGGAGCTTTGTGGAAGTGCTAATAAATGTTGGATAAACAGACACAGCGCGAGACGACATTTGAATGGACCTTAGTGGGGGGCTTATAGTACCCTCTCTGCCACCTACGTCCTGTGTCAGTAGCCAGCACACTTTTATTAAAGTCCCAACAACAACACAATGCGATCTTCTCCTCATTCAGGCCATGTCAGCCTTTAATAACTAAGAGTTTGAGAGCACTGTGTGTGTGAGCGTACACACACACACACACACACACACACACACACACACACACACACACGCACACAGGTTTGATGTTTGATGGCCCAAAGTTTTAAGTTGTGTTATACCCAGAAATGCATCTTAATGGGGTTGACTGGCAATACATAGAACATGTGACACTAGGTCCTTTAAAACCAATAGAAACAAAATTCTTTTAGGTGGGCCACCCCACAAAACTTGCTGTGTGCTTGTTTTAAGGAATGTTACGAATCTGTTTATAATTTAACAGATTGGCCGGGACAGACCCAACTTCGCACAGTACAGCTATGGGACAGTGGCCTAATGTGTAAACAGACAGGAAGATTTTATCAGGAGAAAGTGAGAGAGAGTGTTCGTTAGTGTTCAAGACCTGCAAGGGGACACACACACACACACACACACACACACACACACACACACACACACACACACACACACACACACACACACACACACACACACACACACACACACACACACACGGCTGGCCTCATTAAGAGGACACCCAGGGCTGGCCCTGGAGCACCAGCCTCTTCTCTGCAGACCCAGCGTCCCAGCCGAGGTGCCCTGTCACTGGAGACTTATGGGCAGTATTTTCTACTATTAGATTCTCTGCAATTTTACCTAGATAAGATGACTTTAAAAAATGTTGTATTAGTAATCAAGTCACTGGAAAACAAGGCAAATTTTGAAAACTATTTTCTTCTAAATTTACTTCACCTCGAAATCAATTTCCTGGCTTTTTTAAGTACTTAAAATTAATTAAAGGTGCAATACGTAAGATTTAACTGCACCACAGCCCAAAATGACCATAATATACAGTATCTGCAATAGGCTGATAATGTCTCATTCATTTAGTTAAATTTTACTTTGTTTGTTTCGTCATATCACCATGTCCGACCATCTGTTTTAAAAAAATATATATTTATATACATTTGTATGGCTCAGATATGCAACAGACCACTGCCTAGTCCGACAAAAATAGGAGCCATGCCTACAGCTCTGATCCGGCTGCAGCCAGTGAAGCAGCTGCATTGAAGGAAATGACTGTGTATCTGATCCGACACTTCTGCCATGAACGGACGCAACAGAAACGCACCCAGTTTAGTTGAGCCATTGTACTGTAATATTAGTAAACAAACAAAACAAAAGACAATGAAGTCATTGATCGCGATTGCTTGTGTGACAAATAATCTTCAGATAAAACACCAGCCCTGCAGCCCGAGCGGTGGTTTGTGAGCAATCAAATTATTGTCATACAGTGACACATTTTGATAAATCTGATTTATAATTTTTAGGAAGCTAAGAAGTAGGCTAGATGACAAACTTAAACTAAGGTGGTGATAACAACTCACTGTGTGTATTTTTGTGGTGCAAAATGTATAAGTTGGTAGGTGCTTTGTCAGTGGCCATTTGAGGTTAGGGTTAATCTTGGAATGATTTGGATGATATACACTCTTTTGTTCACTGGAGTGTGGAGGATTATTTCACTCAGAATTAAAATATAATTGTTAAAATGATAAATGATTTTGACCATACTAAAATATTAATTAAAATGAAAATAGAAAAAGGAAAATTGAAGATGAAAAGAGAAATGGAAAAGATTAACAGGCAATTTGAAAATGCAAAGTGAAATAGAAAACTTCGAGGAAAAAAAGCTCTTGATTTATGTTTTAACGACCACTACTTGTGAAATGATGCCCCATTTTCATTCTGAGTGAAATAATCCTCCATACTGGAGGGGTGTCTTCCCTGTCTTGTGCGGGCTGAAGAACCATCACTAACTATTCAATCTGGTGACGTATGACTGCAAGAGTAATAGGCATTGGTGCACTTACTTTTTGTGTACTATAATCCTAATACTCGAAGCAAGTCTGTAGAGATGAACGGGGGAAATATCCTCTTTTAAAAACAAAACTTAAGGAGTCAAAAATGAAACATTTGGTAGTGTGGACACAAACGTTGCTAGTACCCCAAAAAACCTATCCTGTCCTATAATACCCTTTTTACACCAAAATTAGGCGATTGACTCCTTTCCCATTGGCAGTAGATGAGTTTGCCTTTCTGTTTTGGTGTGTCACGTTCGACGTCACGAACGCACCGGAAAACAGGGTTAGCAAACAGTAGAAAGCAGCATGGAGGCCAGTGAAAATGTTACGGTGGTTACTTTTTTATATCTTTTTACTTCAGTCTCCCTTTCAAACTCAACGCCGACTGAACGGTGCCGTGCCATTGTTCCGACGGCCCATTATTCCGAATTTTCTCCCCTCAAGTTTCTCAAACAAACAGAAGCACATGGCTAATTATTATGCAGAATGACGTCATCGGACCTTCCCGGGAGCAACGGAGGAAGAATATCTCTAACAATAGCTCTATAGCTCTAACAATCCTACTTCCCTGGTTGGAATTATGCAGCGTTCCATGCAGCAGTGACATTACGATGGTAGTGAGGGCTTAGTCCCCTAAGAAGAACAAGCTACTCACGTTTTCTTCATGGACGCACATGGTCTGATGTTTGGAGCAGCTGAGTGGTGTAGTTGGTAAGTTACCGGACGTCAGTTCCGACAGCCATATATATAAAAAAATAAATAAATAACAATAATGTTCCTGCCCGGCTATTTACTCGCCAACGTCCGGGACTTCGACGCGCGTCAAAGCATCGCATCGGAAAAGGGGCGAAAATTAGCGTGTCCACCCGGGTGTCATGTTCCCATCACTGCCGATCGGAGCTGGAGCCGATACATACCCGTGACTACTGCAGAGTCATGTGACCCGGGAATGAATGCCGATTGGACAAAAGCCAGATGTTAGTGGGTGTTGAAAGGGGCTTAATTGGTTCTCAAGCTTCTTGGCACCCTGAAATGGGCTGACCATGTACAAAAGGGCCTGCAGCTCTTTCAAGGATAATTCTGATTATTTTCAACCTGAGCCTTATTTTCCTATTTTCAAATCAAAAGTGATCAAATTTCATCACTTACTTCCCTGTAGTTCGCAACGAGCACTGCTCTCCAATACACACACACACAGGGGCAGCGTAATCGCCAACAGTTGAACTCAAAAAGCAATTAAAACACGTCCTTTCAACACAATAACACACACACTGCCCTTAGACATGTGTTTGAATAACTGTGATTGAACAATTATCACATGGCATTTCAGCTATAGTTGTCCGTTTGATACTTTTCAGCATTGCTCACACACTTCCTTGTTTACTTTTCTGGATGCCGGTCTTCTGCTGGCGTTCACGTCATATTGGAAGAACATGGGAAGTTGGGTTGAGTTGCATGGGCGCATGTGATTAGAACTCCGAAAATCATCTCCGAGGTAGGGAACCCCGACTAGGATGTGATGTTTTAGGCTTTTTCAGGATTTCAGGTATGATTCTTATTCAGAGTCTAGCATGTTGGTCCGACTTATTCCACCTCCCCCTTTTCTCACTCATCCCTTCTCTTCTGTCATTCACAACTTCTCTGTCTTTTCTTCCTCTCTATCCCCCCATTTCTTTCAACTCTTTTCTCTTCTGTCGTCTTGCTCTCTTTCCATCTCTCTCCTTCAGTGGCTGTTTGGGCTGATATGCTGTTGAGGTTTGCAATGTGTGGTACTATACTGCTGTATGATGTATTGCTGCTTTGTTAATCGTTGCAGTGTGTACTGATGTATGTTAGGTGTATTGTTGCATTAGGCCTTGTTGCTCTATCTGTTATGTCTGTTGGGGTTGAGAGTTGAGGTGGGGGCTTGTGAGCAAGTGTGTATGGGCGGGTGTGTGAGCGAGTGGTGGCACTTGTTGAGGTGTGTGTGTGTGTGAGTGTGAACATAGAGTAGAGTAAAGTAAACTTTATTGTCCCCGAGGGGAAATTTGTCTCGGGCACAGTGGTACAATCCGTTGCTTCACATAAAAAAAACATCACAAAACATGAGAAGCGTTCACAGTTGCTTCACATAAAAACATCTTAAAGACATAAAAAAGACATTTGACTATACATTTGACATTGACAACACGACGGCTTAAAAAGAAACTAGGAATTAAAGTATTTATTGCACATTGCTCTATTGCACTAAGATTTAGAATTAGAGTTCAGGACGACATACAACGTCCAAAAATTCGAAACCAGTGTTTACAATGAAGGTGCACACAACGCCCGGCCATGACTTCCAGCACGGCTCAGAGTCTTGGAGCGCCACTCTTGTTTTCCACTATTGCTGTTAAACCCAGAACAAGACCCACAAATCAATATTAGATATGCGGCTTGAAATTTATCATTGTGAACAAAAGTAGCAGGCTATCTAATATTTTAAAAGCAATAACTCGGTTTTATTTTGTCAGCTGACATTTTGTTTTCCATTTAAAAAACACAGCCTAGTAAATCAAAGGCTATCCAGTATGTCCATTCATTCGCTTTATGAATGGCCCTCAAAAAAAAAAAACGACGACGAAAGATGGATGAGGAACGGTTAATCAATGAAGTAGGTAAATATCCGGAATTATACGCCACCAATCACAGATTATTCAAGGATAAGCAATGAAAGTCGGCAGCTTGGAGGAAGATTGCGGGAGTTAACGGGACGTACCGGTAAATTTTAACATTATAACGTTAATCTATTTTACATGTTAACATCTACTGGAGCTCTCTGTGCGATGCTTCCTATGTGGTTTACCTGTGCCTTGTCCTGTCCTCTCGTCCCGTGTGTGACCCCCTTTATAGGTATGGGGTGTTTTTCTGAGCTCACTGTGGCTGCTTTGGGTGTCTTTTAGGCAAGATGTTTCAAAAGTTAAGTCTCTTTCTCTCTGTCTCTTTGTTTCTCTCTCTCTTTCTCTCTCTCTCTCTTCCCCTCTGCCTTTCTCTTACTCTCTCCCCCTCTCTCTTTGTCTTTCTATCTCTTTCTCTCTCTCTTTGTCTCTTTCGCTCCCTCCCTTTGTCTCTCTCCCTCTACCTTTCTCTCTCCTTTTTCTAGTCTCTCTCTCTCTCTCTTCTGCCTGTCACTCTCTCCCTCCCTCTCATTCTTCCTCCCCTTCTCTCCCTCTCTCACTGTCTTTGTCTCCCCCCTCCCACTCCCCCCATCTCTCTCTCTCTCTCTCTCTCTCTCTCTCTCTCTCTCTCTCTCTCCTAATCTGTTATTGCAGTGTGGGGCTGCAGTTGTGTGACGGTGTGTGGATGTGTGTGGGCGTGGTGGAGGTGTTCTTGGCAGCATGTGTGGGGTTTGAGATGTGGGGAGGTTGTATTTTATATTGTGTATGGCAGGTTTTTTTGGGGTGTTTTTCTTGTAAGTGACATAAGGACATCAAACGCCGCCCCTATGTTGCCAAAGCTGTACAGTACATCAGTTACAGATTGATATTTTCACATTAAATTCCCTTCCCCCTTCTATCACTGTGTGTGTATTCCGGTACCTGGACAGGCTCTTGGTTGCTGCATACTTAGCTCCTATACCCAGACCCTTCACTACACAGTGAGTGTCAGTAGTTTTATGTGCAAGTAATTAATGTGTTGTGTGAATGTAGGTCTACTCATGGTATGCATGAATCAATCAGTCGATCTGCGTGCCTATCTGTCTAAAAATACAAAATACTTTAAACCAAAAATGCAGTCTCCATGGTTACCTTACTTCCACGATTGGCAGTTCTCCCTTCCTATTACTTCTGTCTTCACTGAGAACACCATTAGGCAGACTAGACTGCTTCTATTTTGGTTGTGAGTTGGTGCAATTGTCTCCCATTGAGACCAATATCTCTTTTTCTCCCAGAGGCTTATTTGATATAGGAAAAACATCATCATGTTTAAGGTCTTTACAGGTCTTTACATTAGCAAAATACAACTTTGTTTGGCAGCTATTCAAAAGAAATTTAAGATGCAGGTGCAGTTTTCGTACTGTATTTTTATATGCATAAAGTTTTATATGCATAAAGTTTAGTGTAGATCCACGAGTTAACCAAAAGTAGTCTTCGTATTTCATCAATGGTAATTTTGGGAAGGTTGTGGAGCGATTTAGTGAAGGCCAAAGCTGGCAACAGGAAGTTGTAATGTATGAGGTGCCGTTAGGGACATTATTCAGAATAACCATGCTTATACATGTACTTTTCCTCTCACATACACATTACATACATACACATATGATATACACATACACATACACATATGATATGTGTATGTGAGATATATATTGCATATACATGTACTTTTCGTGTATGTACGTGTATGTGAGAGGAAATATACTATACTTTTTCTTAACTGTATGCACCTTGATCATGGTCTTCTAGTTCTTCTAGTTCCTGCTTTGTTGCTGTCACCCATGGCTGCCACCCTTGTTTTTGCTAAATAGAGCCTTAACAAATTTAAAGAAAGATAGAAAAAAAAAAAATTTGAAAAATATTGTAGCTCCTTTTTTTTTGCACTTAAGCTTTCAACCAAATATTCACGTTACTATGCAGGACATTGATATCCTCTTTCTTACTCTCTATTGCTTTCCTCCACTGCTTCCTAAGCTGCCTTCTTTCTTGGATGAGTCTATCAATCTCCTGTTGTCACCTAGACATGACTGGTTCTCAGTGGTACACTACTTTCTTCTTTTTGTCATACACTCCAAACCTCTCTACCCCATAATCATAAATAATATCAGCCATTTTCTCTAGCTTTTTCTCAACTGTCCCTTTAAGCCTATCAAGCATCCTTATCAAATCTGTATTAAGAGCTTCCCATTCACTCTTCTCAATAGCCCTCAGCCATTTTACTCTACGTTTGTGCCCAGTGTGCTTTTCTTTTCTTGGCTGGCTAACCTCACTGCCTCCTGGCCCTGCATTTCACTGCTAGTGCCTGCCTCCTTAGTGACAGGCCTTCTGATATATTGTGAACTTTGGTTTTTGTTACCTGCTGCTGGACTTCACCTGACTGACTTGACTGACTCTTTAAGAAATACTGGTCAATGCGGGGTCCCTGAACACCTTCTCCCAAGCATCTGTTCCTTCCTTGATGTATTCTGAGGCCCTTAAAGCTGCAGTAGGCAACTTTGGAGAAATGAGCAAGAATTTGAAAGTACACAACAAAAAAATCCACTCTCTCACACTCTGCTCCCCCGCTCCCCGTAAGCCCGCCCCCAAAACGAGGCTCAGTCACTTGAGAAGGCCAAACTTATTAAATTCCAAATGTTGTGTGCAAAATTAGACACAGCTCTGTTAGCTCAGTCTAGTTGTAATTAAAACATTCGCCAGCAAAAATATTTGTTTTCAGCATAGATTAGCCATTGTGGTTACAAACACACATTGCTACAAACCTTGGTCGAGCGTGGTTCACTCTACACTGGAGAGAGCGCCAGCTCCTTAGCATCGGCCAGACTTGATAAATTTTAAACTGTTTACACAAAACACAGCTCTGCTAGCTCAATCTAGTTGTAACTAAAACATTCGCTAGCAAAAAGAGCGCCATCTCGGGCAAACTTGATAAATTCAAAACCTTGATACATTCAAAACCTTATGCAAAACACAGGTGTGCTAGCTCAGTCTAGTTGTTACTGAAATATTCGCCGGCAAATTTTTTTTTTTGTCACACATAGATTAACTAGCACAGTTGCAAAGCCATAGCTACCTAACACCGGTTGACTGACTGACCTGAATGTGGCTCCTTCCTGATAAACAGGTACTTGTGCAGTGGGGAAAGAAACTTGCTTCGTTACACAAGTTTATTCCAGTCCCAAAATTCAGTTTTGATTAAGGCTGTTTCACATCGTCTCTCCTGTGGATATATTTGTTTTCTCTCTGCAGTCTGCAGGGTGGTCAGAACTAGACTGAGCTATGTGAACGCATCCGCCCCAGAATTAAAGTCATTATTTATTAACTATACCTATAAATTTTATACATTTATATACATTGAGAAGTTACATTTGGATGACTGATATGTTCTATCATTCCTACCAAAATGATACCATTAGAGATGTTAGATACACCACATTGGCATGAGAAGAGTGGGGCGGCTGTGGCTCAGGAGGTAGAGCGGGTCGTCCACTAATCAGAAGGTCGGTGGTTCGATCCCCGGCTCCTCCGGTCCGCACGTCGAAGTGTCCCTGGGCAAGATACTGAACCTCAAATTGGTGTATGAATGTGTGTGTGAATGGGTGAATGTAGGCATTGTTGTAAAGCACTTTGAGTGGTCTGTAGACTAGAAAAGTGCTGTATAAATGCAGTCCATTTAAGAGTGCCATTCCTGCTGGAGGCCATTAGTTTGGCCACCTGTGGCTCTGGCTCGGCTAGTGTAACAGGTCAAGGTGCTGGGGTGGGGTCAGCCTTAAGTGTTTTCGTCATATCGGGGATTTCAGTTTATATCTATATCCTTTTTTTCCGTCTGTGGTGAAAATGAATGGAATTTTCGGATCCCATCATTCTGTTCTTAAAATGAGTGAAATAATGGAAGTAGAAATTACATATGACCAAGTTATTACATATTTTAACACGTTAAAATTTTTTTTGCTAACAACCATGGTGCGGATGTTGTTATCCTCACTTGCTGGAATGCTAACTATGGCTAGTTAAGCGTGCCACTGTAACTCTGAGTATAGGACCCAAATGCAGAGATGACTCAGAGGTAGTTTCAGTCTTTTATATAGACTCAGCAAGATAATACAAAAAAACAAACGCTCCGACCAGCGATCGTGTCAGCCACTACTTGTGGCGGCAAAGTTGCCCAGCAGCACGATTGGCTGTTAATCGACCAATCGGAGCTCACGTTCCCACTGCTCGTCTCTCTCCGCTTCAAGTGACCCAAAAAAAAAACGAAACGGACAACCAGACGCTTTTTTGGTTCCAGATTTTAGTGTCTGTCAGACCCGATGGAGCCAGTGAGTTTATTTAGTGTTGCTGTTTCCACCGGCCGCAGACGCGGTGCAGGAGCCGTTTGCTATTTTCTGCCGGTCCGTTCTTTTTTCCCTTCTGGTCTATTTTTTCCTGACCCAATTGCATCTGTAAAGCGTGGACATATACTACTTTGACTTGTGTGTGTGTGTGTGTATCTATTCACAATAAAGAAATAGAAAATCAATATATTAAAATAATCTGTTTCTTTGTGTATTTTGAATGTACACTTGATATACTTTGGTTTGATACTTCAAGCTGTTATATTTGTTTGTTAGTTTAGGTTAGTTAGATACTCCACTTCTCAGCACTCTGTGTGTGTGGTTTCCATGTTAACGTCAGTCAGCTAATAACTGTCGGCTGACAGATGCTAGCTCTTAACTTTATAAACAGCAACATTTTAATTGTATATTTAATTATGCACAGTAACAGTAGAGAGAGAGAGAAAGATGGGAAATGTTGGGGGAAGAGAGGGGGGTGACACGCGACAAAGATTAAAGAAGATGGAATCTTATTATGATTATTTTACTGATTTTCTCTTATCAGTCTACTCACATTGAACCTATGCATCTTCATCTATAAATGTATTCATTTATTTATTTTTGTAGTTAGGGTGCACGATATGTGGGTTCGAGAGAGGGGAATCAAGGGAGGGTGGGATTGTTATACATTTAAAAAAAAAAAAAAAAGTGGATGTTTATGTATTTATCTGTATATGTCTAAATCCCTTGTAAAAACTCAATTCTAAGATCCCCGGCTGAATGTGAACCCAGATGTCATGGTTACATGGTATGCGCCAACTGAGCCACCAGGATGTCCTAGCTTAGTCTTTCTCTGGTGTTTCAATCTCTTCTTTAAAATATTTTAAATTGTTAGCGCATTTCACCTGTGACCGATCAGCTGGGTGCAATTCTCACTCTGCCTTTTTGTTGGTGTGTGTTTTGTTGTATGAATTTCTATTGAGTGGAAATGTGACAGTGAAGGTTTTTTTCTCTCTCTCTCTCTCTCTCTTTCTCTCTCTCTCTCTCTCTCTCCCTCCCTCCCTCCCTCCAGGTTTGTCAGCTCTCTGCTGGAGGAGCCAGAGGTGGCGGTGATGGGAGCTGGCCGTGGGCCGGCTGGCAGCATCATCCACCGTCTGTTTGTCAGCTCTCAGAGGGTAAGGCAACTTCTCCGTCTCCCCGTCCCTCCTGCCGCCCCTGTTACCCCCGCAGACCCGCAGTCCGGGGGGTGAATCTGCATGTACAGACTCACACACCAGGGGAGGAACCCACATGTACAGACCGACACACACACACACACACAGAGGTGAAGCTACATGTATACAGACCACACAGACATAGCATGTGTAAGAACAGTGCAGCTGGATTGTTACTGAAAACATACCTGGTCAAATGCAAATAGCCGTTTTCATTTGGCCACAGTGAAGTAAGGGCTTTATTTAGTTAAGGTAGGCTTTGTTTTGTGTTGCCAGCAGTCATGTGGTTGGGGCCCATTCCTTTTAACATTCAGGTATAACATTGCTCAGTCTACCTTAAAACCTCTTACTGAGTGTGACTTAAGTCAAGAGGCTGTGCTCACAAAGCACAAGCAAAGCTGTTTTCTGCTTTCTTTTTGTTACAATCAGCAGAAGTGGAGCAAAACAGATGTGGGTCTATGTGTTCCATTTAGCAAGATCTGACATGACAGAAACAAACATACAAATACTGACACACATACACAAACCTGGCGCCAGTGGACACCTTGCCTGTATGTTTTGTTGATTATGTAAATCAACCTGTCTGCAGCAGTTACCCCTTGCATCGTTTTAAACCCGTATGCACCTATCCAAGTTGATGAAACAAGCATGTGCAATGGAATACAGGGGCAGATCTGTGGTGCATCTGAAGTTTGCTGAAGTGTTTTATTTCCCCAGTAACAGTCAGACTTGGTGTTAAACTTGATTAACACGTCACCTAGAGACAGAAGTTCATTAACTACTTCATTTCCTGGCTCCAACTCCAAATGCTCCTCGTAATAACTACTTGTGAAAATGTAAAGTGTAAACGGAATGAATGCTTGGCTCAACACCTTCTTTCCGTTCCTCTGCTTTTTTTGTTCCTTGCAGTTAGAACAATGGTGAGAAGAGTTGGAGCAGCACTCTCTCCCTCCTCCTCGTTTTTATCCTCCTCCTCTATCGCTCCTTTTCTTCTTAGACCACAAGATGTCTGAGTGTTAAATTATAGGCTGTGTTGCCAAGCTCTAAATAGCAAGCTAGCAATTATCGCAAGCATATGGAAATCAGGTGAAATCAGCACATCAAATGAGGTGAGTTTCAGACAGACAGAGCGAAGAGAGGGGGGGCAGAGACAAGTCTCCTCTGACCTGAGCGCTGAAATCGAGTAGACAGCTGACGGCTAGTTAAACTCTGTTTGATTTCCACTCTGAAACTGTCACTTGCTGCTCTTTGGCATGAGTGACTTTCGTGTGCGTGTGCATGGAGTGAGGAAATGACGCTATTATGTTTGAAGTTGAACCGTTCTGCAAGCCCTCTTCTTAATCACAGACTTGTGCCGTTTTTTTGTTCTACATTCTCTCCATCCTACTGTCTTTTTGTGTTTGTTTCTCTCCTAACGCTGCTTGCCTATCACCCATGTCAAGCTGGCTGACTTCACCAGTGACGAGGTAACCATTAGCAACTAGAATTTAACTCCCAACCACCAATGTACACACCCCACCCCACTACCCCTGTACTCTACAGTCTGTCAATAACACCACCCCTCTTTCCACACACGTAGAGATTCACATATGTGCACATACATGTTACATATGCAAACATGCATGCACAAACTCAAGTATTATACCCTCACACCCAATCCCCAAAGTCCTCCCCTAGTCCTTCACCTACAGCTCATTTACAAACATACACAACACACACTTAAGGCAGATTTATGGTCGGGCGCTCCACAGAAACAACGTATTTTCAACAGAAAAAAGTGTCTCTCCACTTTTCTTTCACGTCGCGCACCTGGAGAATTTTGTTGTGTCGCGGACACCGTCACATTTTGTCGCGCAGTGTGATTGGGTAGTCACATTGCGTCACACTAACGTCGCCATGGAGATTGTAGTTTTCACTGAACTGAACGTCCTTATTGATATTTTGGTCTGTAACTTTTTCATCCTTGTTTAATTAGTTTAATTAGTTTAGCTTAGCTCGTAGCAAATATGGAGGGTATAGATGAAAGACTGGCAGAACAAGGTGGGAAGTATCGCCACCTGTATGATTCTTCAATGAAAGAATACAAAGATGTGCAGATGGCATTAACGTCGTGGAAAGAGATTGCCGATACCCTGAATATCAGTATGTTGGACTGCAAATGTCGGTGGAAAAATCTACGGGACAGGTAGGCTATGATTACTATCCTCAAAGTAGCACAAATATAGATATAAAACAAACAAGCTGTCAGAAGGATAGCTATACACCGATCGGGATGATATAATGTAACTAAACAAGCCGGCTGGAGGATAGCGTCTGGTTACCATGGAGACGACTGAAACCTTTCGCCGAAGCGTAAATTACAAACGTCGCGCGGCTCTTTACTTTCTGTCGAGCGACACTTATCAAAGGTGTGGAGCGCCCGACCATGAATCAGCCTTTAGTCCTTCCCACCACCTTCAGTGTTCCTGCGTTGCTGAGGCACGAAACACGTGAATATAGTCATTATCAGGCTGTTAATGCTCTGAGAACGCAGCCAGATGTCTCTCCCCCTCCTAAGAGAACAAAAGATGAGATTCCTGAGGCAACACCACTTAGGACAGTTTAAACCCTCCATAGACTAGTCTATAGTCTAAAGCCTAACCCCACTCCCTGCACGGACGCACCTTGTTCCAACCACAAACCTCTTAACCTAATCGTCTGTGTTCTGTTGTATGTTCATTTGGTCTCATGTTTCTCCGATGTGGCCCGGTTTGAAACCAGGGTATTCTGGTTGACGTGGAGGTTTGTACAGCAGAATATTATGTGTTGTACTTTTAGCCTGCTGCTCTAGTGTTGCAGTTAGAGATTGGGCTCCGTTTGATCCCTCTTAGCTCTAATTCTCAGCGCCAGCCTAGCTTTGTTGTGTCATGGCACCCCTCCAGGTTTATGCGCCCCTACCAACATACATGTAACCATTGATCCAGGAAGCACTCAAATCCATTAAATGTTGTCGTTTCTCCCACCCCAGCTTCCTTTCCTTTAGATGAGATTCAGGAGAGATGTCATTTGTAAATTTGTATTCAGCTTGCCTAATTTCTGTGATTTGTTCTTCCTCAGTAGAAATTGATTGGGTCATTTGCTTTTCCACTCATCCCCAGGTCAACTAGTGTCAAGTTTTTATACATACCTCAGAATATCCATAGAGTGAGATGTGTAGGGATATTATTTACTGCCAATCTCAGCTGTCACCTTGTTTTCCTTAGTTATATTCATAATGGAATGTAGTAGGCCTGTGCTAGACAGTGTATTAAACATTAGAACGACTTTTTTAATGTTTGGATGCATCACCTTTTGCACAATCCTTGTCTCAAGGCTTAAAAACCCTTCTTTAACCTACCCCCCCCTTCATTTAAATCCCCCCGTCCTGACTCACCCTGCCTCATGGAAAGATTAGATAATGCGGTCAAAATGTTTTATGCACTCAGTACAATTCAGCAGCCTGTTGCACCAGCTGGACAATAAATGTTACATTCAAACTAGTCTGACACTGAAGCTATGTCTTTGTTCAGTTGCACTATGGAGACTGAAGGTTCACCTGAACTAGTAAAGCATAAAGGAACAAATGACCAAAACATATCTTTTCTGTGCCCGTAGTTTAGAGCCTTGGAAGAGCACTTCAACTTGAGATAGTTGTTAGCAAGTTTCAAACACAAGACAAGGAGGAAATGCTCTCTGAAAAACTTTTCAACACTATATCCTCTCAAGTTTTATCTTTCCATAGCCTGAGGGGTCAGACCCATGGATTGCTGTGCAAGCGATCCCTCCAATATGGTTTGACATCTACGCATTGTTTACACTGGGGAAAGATCTTAGCTAGTACAGAGATGCAGACAATCGTCTTTTTTCCATACATCATCATAAAGACAAGACCCACATGCACCATCGCAGTAAGTTAAAGGAACTCTATAAGCAGTCATTTTTGCAGGGGGAGATTTAGCCAGTGTGTAGATGTCAGACCCTATGGGAGTCGTAGCTTGCGTAGCATTCCATGGGTCTGACTCGTCAGGCTAATCTCTCCGCAATATCAAAAATCTCAAACCACTTCAACAACTCAAGAGGGTGTTTGCAGAGGGCTCTCTTTATATGTACCAATTGATTGGCTGAATCCATTCAGCAACTAAGTGAAGGCTGGATATCCGGTAAATGCTCGTGCAGCATAATCCAAGTGTTCTGAAGCCAAACAATTGCAGTGTGTGTCCAAAAGTTCAATATTCACCTCTATATCTCCTAGATTTGCCGCACTATTTCTGCACCACGCCAACCGTCACTACAGTAGCACGCTGTGTTCAAGTGCAGTCAGAAATATTGTAATTACGGGTAGAGTGTGCATGAATGACCCAAAAGTGGTACATACTGTCAGTGGCAAATATTTTGTTTGTATTCTGAGATGTTGACCTTAGGGATGTTAATTAACCATTTAACTGTTAACCGACAATAAGAATTGATAACACTTTATAATAACCATCATTAATAAATGGTAAATTGATAGTTAATTAAACTTTAGTTAATAGTTATTTTACTGTTAACAAACAATGAAATGATCATTAATAATGTTTACTAATTATTAGTAATGCTATAATTTGTTATTTTATCATTCGTTTGTGTAATATAAAATAATTTGTTTATAAATTATATATTGTATCATAGCTGATAAGAGACGGTAAAAAGGGTAAAAAGCTATGATACAATATATAATTTATAAACAAATGATTTTATATTACACAAACGAATGATAAAATAACATAAATTATAGCATTACTAATAATTAGTAAACATTATTAATGATCATTTCATTGTTAACAGTAAAATAACTATTAACTTAAGTTTAATTAACTATCAATTTACCATTTATTAATGATGGTTATTATAAAGTGTTACCTAAGAATTTTGACGGATTAATACTATCAGTTAAACAGTAAAAAAAAAAAAAGTAATTAAAAAAAAAAAAAGTTTGTTGCATGGTAAAAGAAAAATAAGCTATACAATCTATTGCTTAAATAGGAACTCATGGGGGCGGCACGTGCAAACACACGTGCCTTTTATTGGAAACACGTTTCGCTGACCCTGAGCAAAATGAAGCCAGCAAAAAGAAGTCCTGTGTGGGACCATTTCGCCCCAAAGGACAACGACGAGGTTATTTGTAAGATGTGCAATGCATTATTGAAATATAGCCGTAGTAGAAGCACGATGCAATACCACCTGCCAAGCAAACATCCACAAGCGTCGGGTGATGGAGGACAACCAACTTTGGCCTCCATGTTAGCAGGGAGAAGTTTCCGTTTTGTTAACCTGTTGGCCTGTTTTTGATCATTAACTAGCCTATTACAGAGTCTACTATTTGCTATTTATTTGAATAAGTTAGGCTATAATATATTTTCCTACACAGGAGATCTAGGCTATTATTGCCGGCTATTATACCTACTAATTAGTTTCTATACAGCGGTCTCGGTGCTGGAGGATTCAGTGTGTGTTTTCGTTTTGTTAATCTGTTTTTGTTCATTAGAAAGTCTTAAACATTTATTTAAGTTATAGATTTTTTGTGTAGTCTGTCTATTTTATTCAGTTCACAGCGCTGCAGGGTGGATGTGTAAATTCTCATGTTCTGTTGTTTATGCTGCTGTTGCACATGTAAAAATAAACCCTTTCTTATGAAAAAAAATATATATTTGTTGTATTGGTAATTTTTTTAATGGGTCACAGACATTCGTCCATTCTAAATAGTACATTTTAGTCTTGTCGGTTAACGGTTAATGAGGGTCGGCTATCGGTCAGAAAAAAAATCTAAATTAGCATCCCTAGTTGACCTCCAATTACTTGAATTTTTTTCAGATCTTGTATTTTGTTCTCTTAAGTAAGGCATTATGCCAAATGTGCCTTTGATTTATTTGTTCTGTTTTGAAAAGTAATTCTGAGACAGGAGTAACTCTGTACAGCAATGCCTGAATGGCACCAGAATTGGTAAAATCCTAATGATATCCATCCGTAGGCCTGATGCTGTTCCCCCTATCACTAATAGGGTGGAAAGACGTTTATTTTATTGTAAGCTTGATAAAATTGTTGTTTGTTTCTTCATGAGTTCAGTGATCTAATTTCATGTTGCCCATGTAAGCTGCACTGTAGTTATTCCTCTGTATTCCTCGTTTTCCATCTATCAGATTGATGCGCCATGCCAACAGCAATTTTAGGGGGTCTGTGTATGTTTTAAGTTGTATCTTATATCTACATTGGAACAGTTTCATTTGGTGCAACTGGTGTAGTAACCATTTTAATGATGCGTGAACTCTGATTTGGTGAATTTACATTCAAACTAGCCTACGTTTCATCTTAAATTTAACTGGTGCAACAAGCTGCAGTTTTTCAAACTATGGGGAGACCTCTACAGACTCTCCCCAGTTCTTCCCTCTTTTTCTGTGACAGGCCAATGAAAAGTTATATTTACCCTCGTCTCCCCTTAGGCTGCCCTCCTGGCACCGCTGGACGAGGATTTGGGGCGTGCGGGCGGAGCCGAGGACAGAAAGCCAACGGGAGGAGGCGTCAACGTGCCCGACTTCCCCTCTGCAGCGGGGCGGGAGATTCTGCTGCGTACGTGCGTGCCGCGGCCAGCGCCCTACTCCAAGGCCCTGCCCCAACGGCTCTTCTGTGTGCTGATGAGGGAGGAGTTCAGGCTGGCGGGGGCCTTCTCCTCAGACACCTCCTTCTTCTAAGACCCTGAGCTAAAAGAACGCAAGAACTGAACGAATGAGGGGAATGGGGACTCGGTGGGGGGGCGGAGTGTTGGGGTGTGTGGGGGGGGGGGGGGTTAGACGTGCATCAGAGACGTCAGCAGAGCAGTGCAGTCCATTGTAGGTGGAACTGAATGATTCATTTAGGTCGTTTCATCCTGAAATTGGTGACACACAACAGCCTCACCCACCTCCTCCAGTGCACTCGGTAACATCAGAGAAAAACCTAATGGCAGTGGCCCTTTATAATGATGTCATTACATTGTGCCACATTTAGTATCATCAGTAAGTATTGTCACGACCTGGGTATTTGACTTTTGCGTGCTCCAAAGTAATACTTTTCGCAAGGAATTTCTTTGTTTTTACCTGTTTAGCTTTGTCTTCTTCTTTGTACATTTCCCAGATTAAAGTATCTATAGAGTTATTTCATTTTGGCCACTTGTTTGTCTTGTCTTTTATATGTGGGTTAGACTGTAATCACCTCAGTACTGACCAGCTAAGTAACACCCCTTTTTCAGTTTTGCTCCTCTAAATAGTGCGCAGTTTAAAACCAGGAAAACGTGCAAATATGAGTAACCGTGTGAGAAAAGAAACTACATTTGGACCTGGAGTAAGAGTGGTACCAAGATATCACCATGCTGCTTAGCATGTCTTTTTCTTTCCCACCTTGTTGTGTTGCAGTTAAGCTTTCCAAATTTCCAGATGTTGCTCAAGTGATGGCATTGCTGCACTAGATTCTCCGAGTGCTGTACATTTGTTGTGTAGGCTCATATACTCCCATACTCACCATTATAATTAAGCAGTTGTTGGTTACCAAAACTATAAAGCAATTTGCACAGGAATGCTTGTTGATGCATAAATGTTATCACTGAATCTGTTGCTGCCCACAGAAATGCGTAGATTCCTGGTCTAAGGTGCAATTACATACTTGTAATATTGTAAGAATGTAGCCTTACCTATAGCAGCAGAGACCAGTGTGATGACTCATAATGTTGATGCAGTTTCTATGAAAAATGTTTTAAAAAAAAGTGCTATTAACTGTTCACTAAGTCAACCCATTGCAAACGTTTTTATTGTTAGTATTTGACTAAAGGGATGGGAGTCATCTGTGGCATTAGCCAAAGTCTGTACCTGATAAATGTTGGTCCTAAATGTCCTCTAGTCTAATACTGTTACATGGGTAAGAATAAACACGTATCTCCTGTTTCACTGATTCATTGAACTTGTATTTATGTATGACTTAGCTCAAGAAATCAAGCTGGCTGATCTAGGTATATCGATTGACAATATGAACTTAAGTATTCTATTGTATGCTGATGACATTGTGTTGGTTGCCGAGAAAGAGTTTAATTTACAAAAAATGCTGAATATTATGAGTTTATGGTGCAGTAAATCGAGACTTGCTGTTAACAGTGAAAAAACACAGATTATACATTTTAGAAAGCAATGTGAACAGCAGAGCAACCGTATATTTAGGGGTCCAAGCATGTACTGCTGGAACCCGGCCAGATGGTGGCGCTATAACAAGCAACTTTACATTTTGGCCAATAACTTCTGACCCGTGTCGTAGACTGAAAATCTTGTGTTCCTAGATTCTTTGGAAGCTGCTGAGTCTAACCCATATATCACTTTCAGTGTCCACCATATTGCATTGTCCGCCATTTTGAATTATTTAAGAAACACTTTTTTTGCAACTCCTCCTAGGCCATTCATCCAATTCACATGAAACTTGGTGTGGAGAATCTTGGGACCGTCCTCTTTCAAAGTTGTATAAAGGTTATTGATAGGTCAAATGGTTTGGCTTTTATCGACCAATAAACTTTTAACGAAACACGCCATAACACTAAATTGCCCATAACTCATTAACCATTCATCGAATTGAGCCAAAATTTTAAACACATGTTGAGAAGTGTTGCGTGAACACACACCCCAAGCGTTTTCAACTCTACCACTAGTGGGCGCTATAAATGCAAAAAGTTTATATCTTGTAATCGGCTACATGGATTCGTAGGAAATTCGGTTCGCACGATCTAGGGTCATGACTCAGTCGATGCATAAAATTTGGTAATGCTTGATAAAAGTGGGTGTGGTTTATTACAACAAATCTAAATTTCTAGATATTTCACATTCCAAAATTCAAAAAATCTAAATAAATCACCCGTACGTCCTACATCCACTGAATTGTGACAAAAGTTTGCCTCACTGCAACCTATGGTCAATTCAGAAGTCCGTCACTATATTTTTCAAAATATGCAAAATCAATTAACATCTATTTCTCCACAGGTCTTCATTCATATGCTACCAAAACTGACACAGACATTCTCTAGATGGTAGATATCAAGTTTTTCAAATGGTGTTATGTGGTATGTTTTCAAGTGCTTATTGAGGTCATATTAAGTCGAGGTTGCCTATTGTAACCCTGTGAAAATTTATTTTTATTATTATTTTTCTCTGCTAAAAGTGTTTGTGCAGCAAAAACGGTAAGACCTAGAAACACCAAAAATTGGCAGGTGGGTTGCAAACTCCACTCACTACTCAGTTTTCCCCAGTGTGACACAGCAAAGTGGAAGTTGGCAGAGTGGTAAAGTTCAGGTCTTTGGATCACAAGGTTGTGAGTTCAAGACCCTGATAAACTGCGACCATTTTGAAGTTTCATGAAAAGTAAATCAACACTAAATCACAGAGTGTAGAAAACCCAAAGCAGGTGTTTGACATCATCTGTCAATGGCAAAATACCTGACTGGCATCACTGATTGGGGTGTGGCCAGACCTTTCAACCCACAGAGAACCCATAGTGGCTTTCTGGCCCATGTGATTTAGTATTGTTTTATTCCTACAATGTTTTATAAAGTGATTAGCGCTGTCAGTCATAGGCTGCTGTATCACAATACTTCTCCCTTTAGTTATTTTCTCCTCAGTAACTCTGTAACAGGAGTTTAGCTCAGTAGGAAAAGTGTCTGCCTCTTGTGTGGAAAGTTGTGGGTTCAAATCCAGGTTTGTCCTTTCTGAAGTCATTAGTTGTCAAGAACATGCGGTATGTGTTCTAATTGGAAGTTTGGCCATAGTGAATAACTTCAACAATGTGGCTGCAATGAAATGATGAGCTTTACAGAAGTCACGGGCCAACACAAAAGCTGGTGCTAAGCCTTAATTAATAGTGTGTGTGTGTGTGTGTGTGTGTGTGTGATCTTCACAACTTGTCAGCTTTTGTGTGTCTTTCTACCTTCTGTTTTGTCTGTCTTTTCAAATTGTGCTTGGACCCCGCAATTGCCGCTTGTGGCTATGTTTTAGTTTGGATCAATGCCCTTAAAGGAAACCACTTCTTATAAATATCTTGGTTTTGACTTTAACGAAAACATGAGCTTTTCAGAAGGAAGAAAAGCATTGGCAGAGTCAGCAGGGGTCAGGGTCTGTGATTAATGAAATGAAACTGTTTTCTGACCTTGGTTTTTCAACATTTTCAAAACTTTAGGATTCAATGGTTGGCTCAAGTTTATTTTTATGCTGCAGGAGTGTGGGGTTTTGAGGATTCCCCTGACTGTAATGCTGTCCAGAGTCGAGCCATGAGGTGCTTTCTTTGGGTGCAAGAAAATAAATATACTGCAAACGGGGCTACTGAAGGGGACATGGGATGGGAGTCATGTCTTGTAAAGCAGAGATGTGAAATAGTTCGGCTGTGGAACCGCCTTGAGGACAGGCTGACCAAAAAGATCTTTAATTGAGAGGTTTCTGCAATATTTTCTCTTTCTGATTTACATATAATCTTCAGGAACAATTTGCAGTGTAATATAAATACAGTCAAACAAAAACTGCTAAAGATCCATAAGGAACAATGGAAGGAGGAGATTTGGAAGAAGCCAAAGCTCAGAAACTACGTTCAAATTACAGAAGATTATTTCACAGAACCTTATATAACATTTAATTTAAAGAGAGGGCAGAGGTCCTTATGTGCTCAGTGAAGAACTGGCACCTTAGCACTGGCAGCTGAGGCAGGCAGATATAAAGGTTTTCCTGAAGAGTTTAGAGTTTGCGTTTATGTGTTTTCTGTGATCTTGGTGTTGTTGAGGATGAATTTCATTTTGTGTTTCACTGCCCCATGTTCAGTGATTTGAGGAATCATCTATTTGAAAAAAATCAGTTGAAGAACCCTGATTTGTTTTGGTTGTCTGAAGGTGATATGCTGAGTTGGCTCTTTAATAAGGAGATTTGTGTCTTAGCAAGATTTATAGAAAACGCATGGCAACTAAGACAGAGAACACTGTATCCAACATAACAGGACATTTCTGTCATGGAAATTGAATGTTTTTGAAATGTTCTCCTTTTGAATTTGTGGAACTGTATATTATGATTTGTCATGTGGCCATCCTGGCTGTTGTTGCTGTCGAGTGTCTTGTCTGGAAAATGTTTTAACCTTGATGTTATAGTGACACCCTGTTGCAACGTAAATAGTTGCAACATAGTGTTATACAAATGATAAATTGTTGCTGCTTAAAAATGGGAAGTATATTCTATGTACGATAATATTTGAAGCACCATACAGAAATATGGATGCATGTATTTTTTTATTGTGGGTTGCATCAGTGTGAGTGTAGTGGCAGTTAAAACATGAGAGTCCAAACAGGATCTCCAGGTAGAAAAAATACAGCATGAAGGACAAAGAGCAGGCCTATAGAAAAAGCTGAAAAATCAATGTGCACCCACAGTCTGAGGCAAGAAATCAATCACTTTCATTTGAGAATTTCATAATTAAAATCTACATTTGGAAATAGCCTAGCTGCCTTTGTCAGGGTGTCTCAAACTATATCCATAACCACAGCAAATCATATCAAGGTCATTCCATGTAGGGCTGAACATTCACTGTCGCATTCCTCCTTTATACTTAATAAGGAGGTAAAGTTAACGTCACATCCGGCTTAAACTTTTGTACTTTACACCTCATAAATTACAAAATATGTAGAAAACTATGCAGTATACAGTTCTGCCTTGCCAATATGAGACAGGACTTTGGGATATGTTACCATCTGAGGTAAATTCAAGTTTTGATGTGATCAACATCGGAGATCAAGTAGAACTTCATTACCCATCATACACTTGACGCACTTAACAAATCCATCTCTTCCTCTCCTTGACGTCTGATTTAAATCTGTAAAACAATAAATAACAACGGTCGCAATCACATGTAAAACAGGCCATGTCGATAGCAATTCTGTCCTCGCCTATGTTTCTTATTTTGTGTCCAACAGTACAAATTTGTGGCCTGTCTGCCTCCGGAATCTTTAGGAAAAGACAATGGAAAATTGCACATCATTTATTTGTTTATTATTTAAAATTCAAGGGGACAGAGCAGTTATATTGTGTCATCTGATTATATGAAGATGAAGCCACACTAGCATAGCTACTGGCTCTCTACCGGATGTGGATTTCAGCAAGACTTCTGCTTTACCTCCCTATACCATTAATCCGAGGTGAGCACTTCCCTATGAAAAGTGTTCATGTCAGCCGAAATCACTCCTATTGCACATGGCACTTTTTTATCCTCCTGCTCAATTGAAATTATCGTTCTTTGATGACATTCTCCAGTACAAGTCTCTTTGATAAGGCAACAAAGACTTGCTATTTGATGCCTGATTAATAAACTTGCAGAAATCACATAAATGGAATAATTTGACTCGATCAAATGATTATTAAAAGGCATTAAATACTGTGAAAAAACCCAAAGAGCATTTACCCAGTGCATATAATAGCATGTATTTTAAAAAAAAGTGAATGAATTTGAGAGAGAGTTTTCCGCTCCAGACAGTAACAGCTCTCTCTACACATTTTAGTGTCATCCAGTGAGGCAGAAAGAGAAAGCCACACAACTTTCTCTTTTAGCAGTTTATCAATCAAACACCAGCATCTCTCACACTCTTTCTCTCCCCCCCCCCCCCCCCCCCTCTCTCATTCTCGCTTTGCTAAATTTATGAGTGTGTGAGACAGCTTGAGATATCGTCTTCCTTCGCACAATGAGATGTGTTCGGCGGGAGAGCTGTTCACAGCTCCATCGCTGACTGCTGGCTGGTCCCGTGGCGTTTCCTTAAACAGAAATGTGGCTGCGAAGCGGTTTAACGCTCCCGAGTGCGGCTTATCGCTCGTCTCTGTTTCCATGGCAACGTGCCGGCACTTTCCTCAACCCCTCTGTTCCCCCAACCTGGCCTGGCTTTTCTAGCAGTGTACAGGTAAACAGAAAAGGTAAAGTTAGGAGGTGGGTAAGGAAGGAAGGAATGCGTTCCAGGAGCCCAGAGCTGGATTGGGTCCTTCAGAGAGGCAACATGCCACCGTACTGACTTAGACACACTGGGCTGAGGGGCCAACATGGAAATCCCTGGCTCCAACCCTCCAACAATCCATTAAACAGGCTTCTGAGGTTAAATATCTTGGGTTGATGTTAGACTCCCATCTAAAATTTGAGAAACATACACAAATGCTGAGCAGAGTAGCAAAAGCAAATCTATATACATTTATACTGGTTAGGAACTGTCTCCCATTTCACGCTGCAAAGCTCTATATGCACTCAATGATTTTCTCATACTTGAGTTATTGTGTAACTTCATGGTCTCAAGCTGGTCCTTCTGTAATCAGACCTCTTAAGATGATATGCAATCGTGCAATAAAAATTCTCGACAGGAAGCCAATTAGGTTTCACCGTTGTCGCGTCGTACAGAAATGAAACATTTTAAGTTTTGATAATTTTATTAAATTTGCTAATGTAAAACTTGTTCATAAATGTATTCATAATCAGGCTCCTCGGGTTCTCTGTGATATGGTGAAATCTCTTTGGGTCTCTGGCACAACCACTAGGGGTGCTGCTGTGGGGAATTGCCTTATTGCAAAACCTCCCTTGGACAAACAGCTTTCTCTGTACAGGGGGTTAAAATATGGAATTCATTACCCACACATCTCAAACATGATCATAATTGGGATCATTTTAAATACAAACTAAAACAGTTTCTGAAGAGCAACCAGTCATGTAGTCATGAGTGACTTTGTCTCTCTCTTTCTTTCTCGATTTCCTTGTTTTCTTTTCTTATATCAGGCTATGTTCTTTCTTTTTTTTTTTTGGTACTATCTGTCTTATGCTGACAGTGTTCTTTTGTGTGTGTATTCTATCTCTGTTGTATTGTATATCTGTTTTTAACAGTGTTTTTACAAAAGCCCATCTAGGGACAAACATTGCAAATTAGCTTAGCCTATAAATGTTATGATATGAGACATCACACTATTTTCGTTTAAATGTTCTATGTCTATGTATCTGTCCCTATTCAATGAACATTGAAACTCACTACCACACACATTTATCCACCAGTCTCAATAGAAAACATAACATGAACCTTTAAAGCTCTACCAGGCAAAATTTTATGTACAATCTTATCACCCTATTTGCCCAAATTTAATGTGAAAATTTTGTCGGGTATGGTCACTGGTGATAAATACACACAGAAAGTGACAAATTAAAGAAAAATCCACCCTAAAGCACTAAACAGCTATTGAGAATGTATCTTGCATCTCTGAGCCCATTTTGTTGTTTGGTGGTCGTATTTTTCTTATTCCAGTGGATAATTGGTCAAACACAGAAGACGTCACGTCATGTCAGGATATTTCCAGCACAGCTACAATCTGATCTAAAACATCAACATTAAACGTTCGTTTTTTGTGGCAGTCCCTCAGAATCAAAGATCATACAGGGAAAAATCCATCGTAGAAGAGGCAGAGATGCCAATTTCTCCACTGACAATGGCCCCAATAGACCAGAACGCAATGCAACCACAAGACATGTTGCATTTTCAGTAAGGCTGCAATCATAGACACGCCCCAACGTTTACAAACTAGTTGGCTAGCTTTATTTATATACCCATACGCCCACCTTTATCTGAAAGAAACAAATTCACGCCCCTTCTCTGGGGGTTCTCGAAACACATTCTGGGAAATGTAGAAAATCTTCAAGTTGCATTTGACTGTGTTCAGAAATCTCTGATTGATCCCAGATTAGTCCTCAATGACTCTAAGACTAAGTATATTCTCTTCTTTAATGCTTTGTCTTCAAGACAAAGCATTAAACATTTGCTCCCTTAATGGGGCCAAAATTGAGCGTGTAGCCTCATATAAATATCTAGGTATCTGGCTGGATGAAAAGCTTTCATTTAAAACTCACATATTTTGAGCTCAAAAAGAAACTGAGGATTAGACTGGACTCTCTCTACAGAAACAGATCATGCTTTACTCTTGAAAACAGGAAGGCAGTTGAACAATCAACTCTTATATCAGTTTTGGATTACGGTGATATACTTTATATACATGCAGCCCCTACTACTCTGAAATCACAAGATACATTCTACCATAATGCCTTACGGTTTATAACTGGGGATAGTTTACTTTATCTGACATTAGGATGGCCTTCTCTTAGTGTTAGAAGGGAACATCACTGTCTCCTCTTTGTTTACAATGCATTACTAAATAAGTTACCTTCATATCTTACATCTCTTTTAAAGCTCAAATCTCTCTCCTATAAGACACGTGCACAGGAATATTTGACCCTTCATTAACACTGAACTTGGGAAATTAGCTTTTAGGTTTTTATGCACCAGACAAGCGGAACAGGCTGCAGGAACTGCTGAAACTAAAACAAATGGTTTCACTCAATCATTTTAAGCTTTTATTGAAGGAGGTAACAGTGGAGTGTATGGCTTTATGTATTTTCTATATATTGTGTTATATTGTGTTTTTTTCTTTTTCTCTGTGATGCTTTATTGTTATTGTATTGTATCAGGGCGTCATTGTAAAAGAGGGCACCCGCTCTCAATTGACCACCCTGAATAAATAAAGGTGAATTAAAAAAAATCACTAACTGAAGTAGGAGTAGAAGAGGCAGGTTGAGGGAAAGTGGCTTCACCAAAGAAGCAAATTACAGTTACAATTACACTTCATTGTAAAATAACGATGATCACAGATTGATGAGATCTAACAGTGGAAGAGTATCTGACAATCAAGTTTTCCTCTAAGCAAAAGTCTTAGGCACCCTAGACTTTTTATATAAATTTTGTCTTAGATGTTAATTTATGTGTCTTCTGCATTAGTGTAGTCACCAGACTGCTCTTTATAGTACATTTTTTTAGATTTAGAAACTTTTGATTTCATTATTTTTGAAAGCCTCTTCGCTTTACAGATTTTTTTTTACATGTGCCTAAGAGTTTTGCACAGTACTGTAGATAAACAACAATATAGCCAAATGCAGGGTTACGTAAACATATGCAATCAACAGTTACGTGTTATGTAGAATGTACTGTGTGGGAAGTATGGGGGGAAAGTATGGATTACAACATTATTAGGGTGTGCAAAAACAGCAATAGGACTTATTGAGGCAAAGAAGAAATGAGTGCAGAATAATTACATGAAAAATATGCCAATATATGCTGTATATAAATATATATATATATAATTATAGCATTGTGAAAATATAGAAAATCAGAATCAGAATCAGAATCAGAAATACTTTATTGATCCCCGAGGGGAAATTGGGTAATCAATATGTATGCAGTATGCAATAGATGAAACTATCATATCAAATATATATGTGTGTATTATGAAACAATGAACTGAAGAAAGCAGATATATGAATTTATATGTGTAAAAGTGGATCATATTCACATTAACAGAAGGCCAACACTATACACCTTGTCAACATATTCACTTATAGATGCCGATTTTCTTTTATATAGCCCTTTATCACGAGCATGTCTCAAAGGGCTTAGCATACCATACATGTCATATACTTTACTACATCATATACATATCATATATCATAGTACATCACACTCACAGGCAATTTAGAGTGAACCTATAACCTATGTGAACCTATAACCCTACAGATCGAATGTCTCTGTTGTATCACACAAAGCAAACGCCTCTGTAATGATGACTCTGAAGTTCAGCGGCTCACATTTTGCTGATAGAAACATCAGCCAGAGCAGAAAAAAAAAAAGAATTGCCCGATTTTTGCCGCCGGTTTTTGTGGCGTGCTGAAAGAGAAGGCTGCTCTCCCCCCCCTCCCCCCCCCCCCCCTGGCGTAAAAATGTGACAAAGCTTAAACAGGCAAGTAGATGTCAGAACTTTCCTGGGAAAAGAACTTGAGCGCACTTGAATATGCAGCGAGGAGGCATTGCATCTGCTATTTTTCACAAAGTTTCACACCACTTAAAATAGCTGTGGCACTTTTTTAACTGTTACCCCCCCCCCCCCACCCCCCCTCCTCTCTTCTCACCTCTCCTCCCCATCCGTTCTCTCTCCTCTCCCCCCCCCCCACCCCTCCTCCCTGCCAAAGCCAGATAAACCTGTCATAAATCAAGCCTGACTCAACTTTAGTGCCCTGAGTTCTGGGTGTTAGACCTGAATATATGGCTGTAAATTTGGATTCCTTTTTACGCCCTTGAATCCAGGCGTCTGGCCAACACTCTTTCACCATATCACTGACAGAATTATGACTCAGATGACCATAAGGTTTCAATTAGGTGGTTAAAGCGGTAATCCTCAATATTTTCATATAAATGTGTGTGTGTTTGTGTGTATCTGTGTTTTGCTACTCTGTATGTAATTCAACTGATAGCCAGTTCATGAAAGCTTTTACATTTGCCGTGCTAAACACCAGGTGGACTTTGACCCAGACCAGCCCACCCAGACCAGCCCACCACAACTGCTGCAGTCCCTAGCAGGGTCACGATACCTTAATCTTACCCAGATATTATAGTCGTGTAAGGTTTAGCAGTTAATTCATATGTTAGTTAAGTTAATTCATATATTTTAGTTAATTTATATCATATATTTATATATATATTTGTTAGGTTTACACAGTTTACATATTTATGTTTATACAATTATTATTTACATATTTACAGGTCTAAATCCTTATATCTGCTGAATCTACCTCTGTGTTTCTCTCACATTTACTTTAGTTTGAGTCTTTGCTTCTGATTGGCTAATTCAGACACATGGGAGTGAGAACAAGGAAGTGTTGTGGTTGTAAAAGGTGATGTGTGGAGAAAAGTAAAGTGCAGTTTAATATCCGTCTCCATCCGACTGTTTCTCTTCTTTGAGAGTGATCCAACTACCACCTATCGAACCCTCACGTTACAGTCGTATAATAATAATGTGATATTATTCTAAACTGAACAAAAATATAAAAGCAACATGCAACAATTTTCACTTCATTTTACTTGGTTACAACATAAGAAAATCATTTGAGAGAAATTCTGGGCAAAGGAGAAATGCTCAGTAACAGGGATGGAAACAAACTTGAACAGAAGATTAGAGGAAAATAAGCTTTCTATGGAAAAATGAATGGGATATTTTAACTCAGGAAACATGGGAGCAAAACTTTACATGTTGCATTCATATTTTTGTTCAGTATAGTTGAACTAGAATACTCACCGAGAGATGGAAGACACAATGAGGGCACTCTCCGAGGACTTCAGCTTTTTTATCACATATTTTTTTCAGCACCACCCTTTTCTTTGCGGTTTTTTTTTTTGCTCTCCATGTTGGCTTTGGCCCAATCCCACACCAGCCCCCGGCCCACCACCACTTCACCACCGAGTGTCACTCCAAGTCAAGTTACTCTGGCAGCTGTGGAGGGCCTTCCGATGAAGGCGGAGGGTAGAAATACATCGACAAACAGTGGGACGCCTTCGCCACTGCATCAGAAGAATTGAAAGCAGTCGTCACCATGGCAACCGATAGATGCCCTGCTCGCGCGGCTGTTTTGCCGTTTCAAAAATTGCAAGGATAACAGGTCGCAACTGTCCTGTGAACACATAACGTCCAAAACCACGAGAATGACCTGAAGTAATTTGGACTTTTTTTAATGTATGCATGCAGACCTTCTTCTGTGGCTCACGATCTGACTAACAGCAAACAACGAATGTGGGAGGAAATTGCAACGAAAATTAATTCTAGAAGTCTGGTGAAGAGGTTCATCCAAGAGGTCCAAAAAAATACAACAACTTCTTCATTTACCGCCATAAACTCGCCCATGTTGCGGTTAAGTTTTTTTCCTTACTTTGGTAAGCTGTACCCTGTACAAAGGTCTTTTGTGCAGCGGTTTAACTAACTTTAAGGGACTCCTTAAGGATAAGACCAAGATAAGGAGGAAACCTTAAATACTTAAGTGAACATTTGAAGGAAACCTTAAGGAGAAGACTTAAGGGTGTTTTGTGCAACCGATTTTATTTTAAGGAAACCTTAACTCGGACTTTAGGGAAAACCTTAACTAAAGGTGTTTTGTGCAACCGGCCCCTGGTCACATGACACATAGTGCTTATCATTGCTAGGATACAGGGAGTGGCTCAACTTACCCACTGGCTCATCTTACCCCGCTCTCCCCTACCTTAAACG
This sequence comes from Centroberyx affinis, assembly GCF_046629955.1. Taxonomy (NCBI): domain Eukaryota; kingdom Metazoa; phylum Chordata; class Actinopteri; order Beryciformes; family Berycidae; genus Centroberyx; species Centroberyx affinis. The sequence goes on from NW_027280751.1 coordinate 363,758, forward strand.
TTGAAAGGCTCGGGATGGCTCACCAAAATGACTTGTGTGCTCTTGTATTAGATTCCTCATATGAAGAAGGATTGTGGGAGTCTCAATTAAAACTGAGCTAAGGTTGTGCAAAAATTCAGAGCCAAGGTTTAATCGAACTTTTACTTCGTTTTCATTAATTGTACACAAGTAAAATATCAGCACAATACAAGATACATAAACTACTGTTCACTATATAAACATGACTGCACCGTAACACAGGGTCCTTGTCCTTAAAGTCATTATCTGCTCACCCTCACACCAGCTGCAGCCTTCTCCAGAACAGCTGAAGTCAATGGGGAACGGTTCTTTAGAGTTCCATGAAGCTGTGTGCCATGGGAAAAACACCACAGCAATGAGCAATTAGCACCAAAGATGGAGACAAAACTTTAGTGATGGGAATTACAGCTCTTTGAAGGGAGCGGCTCATCGTTCTTTTTTCTTCTTTTTTTTTTTTTTTAGGAGGCGGGGGTTACTAGGTTTATCTGCGAAATAATCACTAGGATAATGATAGGGTAAGATTTGGATCAGATTCAAACTTAGACATCCCACCAATATAATTTCATTTCACACGTGTGGACTAGGTTTAGCAGCACTAAATCACTCGTATTGCCAGACCTAATGTCAATGCGCCATATCCTTTCTACTTTACCCTCTGTATGAAATGTGTTATGTAAATAAAGTTGCCTTGCCTTGAATGCAATTCATGCAACACTTGATATTAGAAAACTTTTTATTGGCACAATAAAAAAACAAGTATAATGAACTTTTGTGCAAAACAGATTTTAGTGCAAATCAGATACATATATGCATCCAAATGCTGCTGCGTTTTCGAGTTTGGCTCATGTTTTTTTCCAAACACATCTACCTCTGGCTGGTTCTCATGGTTCACGTACAGGGGAGTGGATTTTTACCTTGCGAGACTGCTGGATTGGCGAGATCACGATCACGCGAGACCGTCTGGCGGGTCAGGTTACGTGGGTTTAGGGCAGGCGGTGAGATTTGAAACGATAAAAAAAAAACGGCTCACCAAGTACGACTCGTTCGTACCGAAGAGCCGTCAAAAAAGAATCGGATCGTTCCGACCGTAACATCCCTACAAAACTTTAAAAACAAACAAGTTCACCACTGGCAAAGATCACCACTTTGTCACATGTTAGGAATATAGACTTGTGTTTTGGCTTTTCTACGTGTGAATATATTTTTGGAATATGCATCTTGGATCTGTGGCATTGTAACACAGCGATGATCTGCATGAGTTTTGAGGCCATACACACACTTTCTCTTCCCAGATAAATTATGTCACCATATTATATCATGTGCGATTGCTTTTAAACATTTTAATTGTATCCTTAATTGTATATTGCATTGAACCTATCATTAATTTATTACTGTTTTTATGTATTTTTTATTTTTTATTTTATTCTTGTGTGACTTGTGACAGGGCTCTCCTGAAAAAGAGAGCTTTCTCTCAGTGAGTTTCCCCTGTATAAATAAAGGTTTGAATGAATGAATGAATCTGTAGTGCAGCCTATAGGTATCAATCACAAACAGCGCAAAAGGTGCGACACTTCCTTAGCAACGAGAGCGGTAATAATAGACACGGCTGGTGTGAGGTGGTGGTTGGCTGTTGGTTGTGTTTTGGTTGGTGGCCAATGTTCTTTAGATCCAGAGCTGGTTACTGGTAGCGATCATTCTTGTTTCGATCACAGAGCGTCTCTACAGCTTGCCTGTCAGTCGGTCACACAGACACACAGACCGATTAGAGTGTGTGTGTGTGTGTGTGTGTGTGTGTGTGTGTGTGTGTGTGTGTGCGGGTACACGTGCGCACAATTCTGCCTGCATTTTTGTGCATGTGTGTATGTGGTAGAACAGGATTAGTGCGTTTCCTGAATGGAGGAAGATAAAACAGTGTGGGTGGTGGATGCTCCTTCTGCTCAGCACTGCTATGGATTTTGCTCCAACACCTCCAGCCATGTGAAAATGCGTCGAACTATAGAGCAAAAAAAAAAAATCTTCCTGTTACACAACTGCTTTTTTAGAAATGATACGATTATACAACCTCTGTTTGAGAGCGGTGCGTTGAACAGACTTTACCTCATTGATGTCCCAAGTCAGATGTCCTCAGTTCTTCAGAGTTTGAATGGGACTACAGTTGGCCGTTGTTTGAGATATAAGGCTGTAGGACTCATGGCATAATGTAACCCCATCCCAACTAATTCTCAATTCCGAGTAAGAGATTCACAGCCCAGTCTGAAGCACGCTCTTCTGTACGCTGATTAAAAACAAGTACAGGAATAAAAAAAAAAATTCAGAGGACGGATAAAAAAAACGCCTTTCCAGAAGCACTTTTGTTCATTTTGGTCAATCAGGACGTCGTCTTTCTCTGATTGAGCCTGCTGCACTGCAAAAAAAAAATCCATCTTATAAATTTGTTTAATCAAATCAAATCAAATTGTATTTATATAGCACATTTCATGCAACAATGTAACCCAAAGTGATTTACAAACACAGGTAAAAACAGTTCAGGTAAGACAAGTAACATTAAATATTATTTTTTCTTAAAAAATTGAAGCAAATCAAGGAAAGATCAAGAATGTTCTTCAACCAAGTGTCATTTTCTTGATTCTTGTTTAAAGGGTCTGGGTCTAAATGTGTAACAAAAATGAATGTTTCACCGAGTTAGCACATTTATTTTTTTGTTTGATGGACGCTTGCCATGATATCACCACGATTTGTGTTGTCTGTGGATTACTAGAAGATATCGAAGGGAAGTAGTCGCCATTTTGTCTGTTTTGTGTCCACTCCTGTTACATAAGAGGGGCTTGTAGTTGCTATACCACTGGGATTGTAAAATGGTGTACAGAGATAAAATTGTGAATTTTCACGCTTTCAATGGATGTATTGCATGACAAATGCAAAATGTAATGAATGTGAGTAACACCTGAGAATGAGAGTGAGACAGACTTATTTTGAGAGGATAGGCAGAGTTTTAGTTGAATGAGAAATGTGAAGAATAATATATGAATGTATGTGAAAAGTTCTGTTTTCTAATTGGCTAAGGTGATATTTTTGCTGGTCAGTAGACAGTGGAGCCACAGCAACACACATGCACACACACACGCGCACACACACACGCGCACACACACACACAATAATAGATAAGAGGGGATAGAATTATTTTTCTGTTACTTCATTTTTTTTTGTTATTTAATAATTTAATTGATGATAAATCTCTCGTTACATGCGTTGGCAATATTGTTTGTTTGTGAACTGTCATGCCAATAAAGCACCTTGAATTGAATTGAAAATTGAAACACCGCTTCCCCAGCCTATATACAGGCCAGTGCATTAAAATTCGAGCTGTTTAGAGGATTACATACATGCAGAATTTACCAGAACACCCTACCGATTATTAATAAAGTCTCAAGTTATATTTTCAGATGTACGTTTTTGCCGATAAGCAAGGCAGAAAGAAATTGCCAGATTTATGAATGGACCTTGGCCTGACCTTCTGTCTAGAGGCGTTAGCCGTAACAAAGGCTAACGTTGAACATAATAATAACAAAATAATGATTTTTTTCTGTGAGCTGTTCACTTACAACCATTCAGCAACCCCATATATATTATGCTTCAGGAAAGCAGAAATATTACACATTGATCCTTTAAAGGTAAATTCCCGAAACAAATGAAACTGCATCCATCTCACTATCCAACTGGCAGATTTGGAGTGTGGAGTCACTTGTTGGCAGCTGGAATAAAGGGAGCAAATGTCCTCGATCTGCCAGTTCTGGTCTGGGTCGGGTCACAGCATGGACGGGATTTCTTCAAGGAAAGAGACGTTAGCCACTATAGACGATGAATATTCCAAGTTGAAGACAAGTCCCATTTTGGAAATCATTCTGCCGTTTGTTTGATTTGTCAACAGAACAATTGGATTTTGGAAACTCTCGTCACTTTCGGCCACTCGTGCCTCTCGAGTGCCGCTTCTCTCTCCAGGTTGTTGTGCTGAAAATGTCAGATGTCGGAGTTATTAGCCGGCCGTCCAGCAGGCCAGGCTGCTGCAGCCAGGCTGTGTGGACAAGGCTTTGGAGCGGATGATCGCCACTCTATAATCTCTATTACTGCCAGGGAAATCAATGCAGGGGGGCTTTAGTCTCTCTGTGTGCTCTCATAAGTTTTCTGTCCTCAACTAACCTGCCTCCCTTACTTACCTGCTTTCTACCACCTTTCTTTCTTTTTCTTCCTTTCTCTCTTCACTGCCGTCCCCTTCCTCTCCTCTTTCTTCTTTGCTGTCCATGAACACCCAGAGGGCCTTACACCTGTGACAACGCATTATGTAATAACAACGCATTATGTAATAACACCGCATTATGTAATAACTCGACAAAATGTAATACATTTTCACTTCATTATGTAATAACACCCGCATTTTGTAATAATCTGCCGCATTTTGTAATACACAGCCTGAACGCAATATGTAATAAATTTCGCCGTATTTTGTAATCAATTATTACATATTGCGGTGGTTATTACAAAATGCGGGAGTTGTACTTTTTTTATGATGAAAATGTAATAATACAGTGCATTATGTAATAACCATCGATGGTTCTTTCTATCGGTGCTACTTGATAAGTAGTTTTTGCAAGTTAAAACTGAACTGTTTGTATATTAGATCCACTGCAGATCAGTGTGTTGTTGCTTTATGCTGTGGTTGTTTTTCACTTAGTTACTTAAATTCTATGAACCCTGAAGTCCAGTTTCTATGAAGCTAAGGAATACAGTGACACTTAATGTAGTTTTGACCAATGAAAGATACTAATCTACTGAACTAATACTATCTTTTCTTTTCTATCTAAAATGAATTTTGAGTCAGTATGATTCATGCTAGAATGCATAAAATAAACATTGTTGTTATAATGTTATAACAATTTTTATAAATGAAGACATCCATTTTGGTTGGTTATTACATAATGCACCATATTACTACATTTTCATCATAAAAAAAAGTGCAGCTCCTGCATTTTGTAATAACCACCGCAATATGTAATAATTTATTACAAAATGCGGGGAAATTTATGACATATTGCGTTCAGGCTGTGTATTACAAAATGCGGCAGATTATTACAAAATGCGGGTGTTATTACATAATGAAGTGAAAATGTATTGCATTTTGTTGAGTTATTACATAATGTGTTGTTACAGGCCCAAACACATCTGCCCGGCTCCTGTTCACGGACTTCTCATCTGTCTTCAACACCCTACAACCCACATCCTGGCTAAAAAAACTTATGAACTGCTTCAGCCTGGATCACCAGCTAATTCTGTGGATCATGGACTTCGTCACCCTAAGGACACAGAAGGTGCTGGTTAATAAAAGGCTCTCCGCCCTCTGGCACACGTCCACTGGCTCCCTCCAGGGCTGTGTCCTCTCACCCCTGCTGTTCATCTTGTACACAGAAGACCGCAGAAGCCGCCATCCTGATCGCCACCTGGTGAAAGTTTGCGGACGATACTGTGCTCCTTTCCCTGCTCTGAATGTCACCAAGACCAAGGAGATGTTCGAGGATTTCACCAAGGGAAGGACTGGGACCGTAATTCATGGGGAACCAGTGGAAGCTGTACACCAGTACAAATACCTGGCACCTGTCATTGATGACAAACTGCACTTTGAAGCCAACACAGAGGCGATCATCAGAAAGTGCCGACAGCCTCAGTATTTCCTGAGGAAGCTAAACTCCTTTGGGTAAGCAGAAATATCCTCAACACATTTTACAACTCCTTCATTGAAAGCATAATAACCTTCTCATTCATTTGCTGGTTCCACTCTCTCACAATCCAGTCCAAAAAAAGAAGCACCTCCAGAATAGAGCTGCAATGATTATTCGATTAATCAATTAGTTGTCAACTATTAAATGAATCGCCAACTATTTTGATAATCGATTAATCGGTTTGAGTAATTTTTTAAGAAAAATAAGTCAAAATTCTCTGATTCCAGCTTGTTAAATGTGAATATTTTCTGGTTTCTTTCCTCCTCTATGACAGTAAACTGAATATCTTTGGGTTGTGGACAAAACAAGACATTTGAGGACGTCATCTTGGGCTTTGGGAAACACTGATCCACAT